>NC_064003.1:4545454-4848484 GCF_932276165.1 Plutella xylostella
CACTTAAAACTTATCGCTCCCCCGATTTGGCTTCACTATTATAACATGAATAATAATGATCATCGAGCAAAAGTACCTATACTAAGTTATTTCATGTAGTTAACGTTCTTAGCGTCACGATTCTGTAGACGATGTCCCGAATAACTTTCCAACGTCGGATCGTTACAGGCGAGTCGAATAGCTGGCATACTGGCGAGCTAGCGGATAGACATGTCGATGCTACTTTATTATGTTCAACAGAGCAGGGGTTCCCAATCTTGAAAACTTTGTATGTTATCTCTGCGACATAATTAGAAAATCAAGAGATTTTAGTTACTAGGGCTTTACGAACCGAGGATTTCCGAGACACTCCTTATACTTTTAACAAACTCTTTGGGAACCCTTGCTGTGCCTACGATAAAAATTGCTACAGATCAGTTCACTATGAGAAAGCGGTGCGATGAGCGGTCTACATTATTTGTTAGCAGGGGTGTTGGGTATACCCAAGGGATAGATTTCAACTTATAAACCTAGGTATAGCTTTGTCTAGAATAAAAACTGCACAATCAATCACAGTTACCTCGTTACCAGCACTTAGCTTGCGTGTAAAAAGCGACGATACCACAATGCGATGCTACTGTAGCGGATGATTATGATTTATGATAATGCAATTTAGCAATCCACATCCCACAGTTGATTGACTAGAGAAATGGAGCACGACTTTTTATATAACATTATATTGTTGTGAGGCCGTGGACTATACGTATTGTGCTGCTTTTTTAAAATGCAGAATAAAGGTTAGGTCAATAATTGGTAAACTATATTGAAGAAGAGGTCACGATTACTTTGTTTATACTTACTACTTGTACATTTGTATCCATGTCATAATCAATTCATTTTTCAAAACCTAACATTGCGTTTGATACAGTGTGTCTTAAGATCCCTCTCTTTATGGCATGACAGTACACCTTTGCTATTTGTCCTTCATTATTATGCATTTGTTTACATTCATTAGGTACGTCGGTAGCGAATGAAAAGACATAATTTGTGCGTGTTTCTTATCTTGATTTGATCGGACAGGTGTAAGCGGAAATTATAGCGAAAGTTGCGGTGTTATGAAGTATCAAATGTATGGAATGTTGTTCATTTTATAAAGACTTATAAAAATCACTCAATTTTATTCAAAAATATGTATAAATTAACAGTTCTTTAAATTTTTACAAAAAAAGCATAAATAAACTCGGATAAGTATTACACACATTCCAAAGCTTAGATTTTATATGAATCAATAAAATGCAGGCTAACGTAGAGAAGGTAAGTATACGTAAATTGGTGACTAATATCTAGTATGATAATATTAAAAAGCAAACAACAGTTCAAACACTCGTCATTCGATCAAGTATGCGATAATAATAGCCTATTAATTCGGACCGCGTACACAACCATAGTAAGCGGTTATAAAATTAACGGTATATTTATTCGTGAATATTTTAGCGCAAAGTATTAGGCAGGTAGGTAGGTATGATAACGATGTCAGAAAAGTGCGAAAAGTAACCTAGCTGTGTAATTCGAGGGTGTCCCACACGCCCAAGTTTTCCTGTTACCACCATTCCAAAATTAAAATATCAACCATAAAAAAGGAACGGTTCTTAATGCCCCCACGCTACAAATTATATTCTTTTATCACGTCGGGGTCACCAATTTTCTAAATTACATTTGCAACCAGTAACGATAGAGCAGTTTAACACCCGCCACACGTACTACCGAGGTGCACAATTTGGCAGATTAGATTTAGACCTAGTAATGATAGTTGCCGAGCTAGGGGGAGATGCACGTACCTGCGTGTCCGCGCTGCGCCGCCGCATGTGAAACGTGTGCTGCAGCACGCACAGCCGCCACACGTACTTGCCCAGCTCGGGCGAGCGCAGCGCGAAGGCGACCGACTCGGCGCCGCGCACGCACTCGATGCTGAACGTGCGCTTGTGGTTTATCACGTTGGTTATGTCCGTCCACCTGTGGAGAGTGAGGTGTGAGGCTTGTGGAGAAGAATGCTGTGGGCTGGAGATGGTTTATAGTTGAGTGATCTGAATTAGAGATAAAAAAGAGTGTAACAAGGAGCAAATCTAGTCAAGTGTCCTAAACAATCTAATTTTAGGTTCTACATTTGAAAAGGAGGCTCTGGAGTTTCTTGCCCGTTTTGCTCTTAAGCAGTTCACACACTTCACCGCCTCACCGCGCGGATTGCGGATTTCTCATAGTAAATTTCCGCGCGGTGAGACGGTGGCAGTGTGTGCCAACTGTCATTTTTGCAAACAATGATAATCCGCAAACCACGGCGGTGCGCGGACAAGTGTGTGATCCGCCTTAGAATATAAGAGCACTTTTTCTTAACGAATTAGGAGTAAGTAGTTTAAGTTGACTTTTACCAAAGACTATAGCGTTTCAAACTCCCGTTACACTTAAAACTCATACCGATAGAAATGCGGCGTATCGCTCGTCTCCGCCAGCACCATGATGCCGTTGAGCGAGATGGCGATAGTCACGTCAGTCTGTCTCAGCTCGTCGCGCGCCGCGAACATCTCCTGCCCGTAGCCGCGCAGCTGCTGGCACACGCTGATGAAGCCCTCCTCCGCTTGCGCCTGGGGGTGAGGATTGTGGAATAATGGATGAAGAGTTCGACCAGAAGGCCTAGCACGGGGCGCAAGACGTGACATAAGTTTTGCGTCGCACTCTCTTACATCCCGCGGCTTCGAGAACAAGTGCGACGGAAAACTTATGTCACGTTTTGACGTGAGCGTCTTCAGTCCCGTGCTAAGCCTTCTGATGGTGTAATGGTTAGTGACTGGTATGGTAAAGGTCCCGTGTTTGATTCCCGGCTGGAGCAGATAGTTGTCTGTCTGTGGTATTCACTGTTTTATTGTAGTTTTTGTTGATAAGCAACTCAATCATATCAAAAGGCTATATTCATATGTAAAGTATATTTCTGCTACAAAGCCTTATGTTAATGTTATTGTTTTACCATGTATTACGAGGGCGATACCGAAATGATCGGGACTAGAAAAAAGTACAAAGATATCATAATATTATTTACTTTTATTGTTTTTCAAAGTAGTCTCCGTGACATTCAATGCACTTTTTCATTCGATTAAACCAATCATTGAAACAGTAATTCCAGTCTGAAGTGGATACTGTCAAAACAGCTGATTTGTAAGCTTCGACCGCCTCTTCTGGGCCGCTAAACCGTTGACCACGTAGCATATCTTTAATTCTTGGGAATGTAAAATAATAATTGGGGCTCAGATCAGGGCTATACGGAGGATGGTCCATCAACTCCACGTTTTCCATATTTAAAAACGTTCTTGTTTTGCGAGCGGTATGAGAGCTTGCATTATCGTGGTGAAGGATTATACGACGATTCGGGTTAGTTTTACGAAAGTTCTCTTACGACTTCCGGCAAACAAACTGTTGTGTACCAATCAGCCGTAACCGTCCTTTGTTCTTGTAATGGAATCGTAGCCACATGGCCAGTTTTCGATACAAACGAAGCGACCATTTTTTTCGACACGCTGCGTGAGCGAATAACTTTTGTTGGCTTGACCTCACCTTCGAAGACCCAAACTGCCGATTGATGTTTTCTTTCGGGCTCATATGAATAAATCCACGATTCATCACCAGAGACGATATTGTAGACAGCATTTGAACTGCCTCCATTGAACCGTTACAGAGCAGATCGACACCAATTAACACGAGCCGACTTTTGTTCCTCGGTCAAACGGTGGGGCACCCAGCGCGAAACTAACTTCTTGACACCCAGTTCTTCATGTAAAATCAGGGTGTCCACTCAGAATGCTCCAAAAAATTCCCTGACTTTTCCCTGACTTTCCCTGACCATTTCAGAAAATTTCACTGACCACAGATCAAAATAAAATCCCAATTTAAGTAATTAGATGACGAAAGCTTCAAGTTTTGCGTTTATTTGTTTGAAAGTTATTTCAATAATTTTCAAACAAATACAGTACAGTTCGATTAATTAAAATATTTATACAGGGGGCTGCAAAAAGGGTATACTACAACTAGGGCGGAAAAACATGAATCAGAAGGTCATTCTAAACTATTTTAGTTTTACTAAAACATTCACAAAAAACTTAGGTTTTCCACATAAAATTTATTGATCGCATGACTTTTTACTATGAAGAACCAAAAAAATATATTTTCTAAAGCTCGTAATTTTTTTAAATGAAAAAAAAAAAAAAAAAAAAAACGCACTCACGCCTTGTACTAATGTACTCCCTTGCGGGGTAGGCAGAGGTGCATTGCTGCACCCACTTTTCGCCAGAGTGTTATGTTAGTCCCAATGTAATAGGGGGCGGGCCTATTGCCATTTTACGGGCACATCCAAGACCCGAGAACAAATATCTGTGTTTAAACAAATATCTGCCCCAGCCGGGAATCGAACCCGGGGCCTTCGGCTCAGTAGTCAGGGTCACTAACCACTACGCCATTCGGTCGTTTTTTAAATGAACTACCTTTTTAATCATTTTTTGATTTTGTATATCATCATCATCATCATCAGCTAATAATAATCCACTGCTGGATAGGCATCTCTCAAGGAAAGCCACTACACTCGCTCCTCGGCCTTCCTCATCCAGCCACTACAGACTACCCACCTAAGGTCATCGGTCTAGAGAGCAGGAGGGCGTCTCACGCTATGATTATATGTTCGAGGTCTCTACTCGAGAACTCGTCTATCCCAACGGTTATCGGTTCCTCGGCAGATATAACCAGCCAACTGCCGCTTCAGCCTGCATACTATTTTGACAGCTATGTCGGTAACCTTAGTCCTCTGATAAATAACCTCATCTTTGATACGATCCATCAGAGAAACCCCAAGCATAGCTCTCTCCATAGCACGCTGAGCGACTTTAAATCGGTGGACCAGTCCTGCCACCAGTGTCCAATATTTAATAATTAAAAAAAAATTTTGGAAATCTACTGGTTTTTATTACAAAAGAGGTTAGTTAGTTGAATTGTTTGAAGCTCACTTTATGCTAGGTCTAGTGCAGAGTACAGGTTTTTAAAGTACGCATCCTCGAAAATAACTATTTTTTTAAATGTGTGAGTTAGAATTAGAAAGCTGGCAGATAGCATATTTTTTTAAATTTTTGTATAAGTTTTTTACTTGTATGTTCATCTCATGACCTTTCTTAGTCCTCCAATACCGAAAAAAATATAAAAAGTTATTTTATGGGTGCGGGCGCTTTCAAATTTCCCTCTAAGAAGGTGCCGCGAAAAGGCAGCGTTTCTGGAGAAACCCGGTTGCGCTGTCGTCGTATTAAAAAAAAGCTTGAGCTGAGTCACCCCCTTTTGCAACAACCTGTATAATGAGACACCATTCAAAACCTCTGAACTATATCAAGATCTACTTGTAGCTAAACATTTAAAATTCTTAACACATATTTTTCTAAAGTCATATTTTTATTATATCACTACTATTTACTATACTTTATACATATTTATTGTAATAGTATGGATCAGACAAAAATATTTATAAAAACTAAACGAGATTTTATTTTATGACTTCTGTATTTCACGTCTAAAATAATACCGTAAAATACTACAACTTTGCCAAAAAATATGCTTTGATAGTAGTTTTTCCCTGACTTTCCAGGTGGTCCATCAATTTCACTGACTTTCCCTGACCACCTTGAGCTTCCCTGACTTTCCCTGACTTTCCAGATAGTGGACACCCTGAAAATGGTTTGAATGGCTGTCATACCAATGCTGAGAGAAGCCCGAATCAGGCCCTGTAGCACAGAGCGCTAATAAGACGTGACAAAAGTTCTCCGTCGCGCTCACTCTTGAGGCTGCGCGATGTGAGTGACGGTGATGCAAAACTTTTGTTACGTCTTAAATGCTCCCCGTACTAGCCCTTCTGCTCGTATGTCACATGTCTATCTTCTTTTATTAACTGGCGTACAGCATCGATGTTATCTTGTGTTACCGCTGTTTTTGGCCGACCAGTAGAAGGGACTGTGGTAAGAGAGGAATGTCCACGGCGAAACTCAGAATACCAACGATATATAGTCGTTTTACTTGGTGCTTCAAGTTTATAAATAGAAACAAGCTCGGCGAGACATTGTTCTTGAGATAAACCTCGACGAAAGTTGTGAAAAATTATTGCACAGAAATGTTCCCGCGTAAGCTCCATTTTTTACACCGACTTGTCAAATTCAAATGGTCAATACTCTTTTATTTTTTACTTTTTTTAAAATTCGAAAATGGAATTATGTTTGAAAAAACACTACATTTGATACACCAAAAAGGTTTCACTCTAATTTATTCCTAAGTATTCTATTCCCGATCTTTTCGGTGTAGCCCTCGAACAATTGCTATTCAATTGATGAGCTGACAAATGTACTTAAAAAGATAACTGGCTATTATAATTATTCATCTTATGGTTTTATCAGTTGTATTATTCTTATGATCATGATTTGTACTGTCTATACCTTTAATTCTATCAAGATTAAACTTTAGCAAAGTTTTTCTGTTGGGAATGTTTCAATATTTTAATATATCATATAATGTGACTGAGATTAATACCTTGATTTATCTAATACATTTATAGTAATCCTCTAACTCTAATTGAAAAGGATTTCATAGAAAAGCCGACCAGATCTACAGTGAAGCAAAAAACACTTACTTTGTTTCATGAAGGGCATTTCTTTCTTTACTTCATAGACAATTAATAAAAAAAATATAGGGTCTACTGAATATAGCATGCACACAGCCTTAATTGTTTAATTAATCCAATTTTATAATACAACAATGTAACAAGTGTCTGTGCATTGCATGTTCCTCAACAACTGCACTAGACATCATAATTATAATCTATGTTACACCTGAAGCCACAAATCTAATACTAAATAAAGGCTTGGCTCTTACTATCTTATCTAAGCAATTAGATAACTACTTAGTACTGACTAGTGTTGCAATGTGAATGAAATTATTCATTTATGTGCACTATGAATGAGTAGATGTAGATGTATTTGAAAGTGATACATTCTCATTTCGCAAGATTTGCTTTCTGATATAGCTTGGAACTGTCCATTATGTTCTTATATGAAATGATTACTGCAGCTTACCTGTGACATGTTGTGCAACGTCATGTGATGTTGGATCACCGCTGCCGTAAGCCACTCCAGTTTTCCCGACTCCGCCAGTGTACTGCTCTCAATGACTTGCCCTCCATCTATCATCTGCTTGGGAAACGTGAGGAGATTCTTCAAGTACTCCACCGTGTGTCGTTCCCGATCGTGGTTTCCGTATTCGGCCTGTCGGCTGTATGAGGCTAGCACAACTGCTTGCTGGCAGTCGCAGATGATTCTGCCTTCGACCAGGTCATTCTTGAGTTGCAGGAAGTAGTGGTAGCGCGTGACCTCGTCCGTGATGAGGCTGGTGCCGGAGACCACGTAGTACATAACCCGGAGGTATAACTGATGGGAGGACGCGTATTTCTCGAGTTGTCGCTTCAGCGGCCGCTCGAGCTGCACCCAGCGCGGCTGCTGCGTCGTGCTCACGTACCGCAGCCCGAAGAACTCCGGCTGGTTGATCGCCTGCCGCTGGCACACATTGTCGAGGCATTCCTGCCCACTGCTGTCCACCGACAGCGTACAATCAGCCACACTACCGTCCAGCAACTCAACGCTTATAACGAACAGATTCTTCGACGCGACGTTGTACTGCCGCGTCTTCTTCAACTTCAACTTGAAAGGCATTTTGACCTCGCACGGTTTTCACTAACATCACACACAAAACGATTGTTGTTTCACATTTATGGCGAAAGAATGTAGGAGACAACGCGTCCGTTAGTTAGGCCACATATTTGTCACATTTCTTATAAGAATCGAGTGAGTGGCGGTGTTCCGTTGTTAAAATTGCAGAGTTAATATGGTGACGTAGATTTATCGATGCACAGTAATAAAAAATGCCAAGTAAACAATACAAAACACGAAAATAAACGCGGCCATCACACATACATATTTCAAACTGACATTTTTACTTTTCTGCAAAGCGGCAAACGAAATGTTATCCAAACAGCCACACCATATATAATGTTGTCATGTACAAAATCAAAAGTCGGTATTTTATTACGGCTAAAACTTTTATAAAACAACCACATTAATATTAACGCCATTCAGAAGGCACGGATATAAAGTCTGTGTAGGGACAAATAATCTTTAAAAAACACAGTATGAACCCCGCCCCCCTTTGGTCTAGAAAGACAAAACAAAGATATTCTTGTAAAATATAATTTAATTTTTACAAAAAACCTATCTTAACAGCTTTAACATAATTACATCTTAAGAAACAACCAACAGCCCATATTAATATGGTATTAAGTAAGTACTAACTAGTTCATGATAATGATTACGCCTTCATCCTCTTTTGTTTATCAATGTTCAGCCAATCACGAGGTTCTTTCAGTACTTGGGTCAGTTTATCTTCCTCCGAGCCTGGCTTTGGCACGTGCATGTATTCCCATTTCTGTAAAACAAAAAAAAGTATTGGTGATGCGCATGGAGCCAATGATATCCATTGATTAATGTTACAGAATCAACTATAAAAATTAAATAAAAGCTAGAAACTCACAGCATTGAGCGGCAGCGACATCAGAATGGATTCGTATCTGGCCTGCGGCGTGTGTAGACCAAACTTGGTGCCTCTGTCGTAGATCAGGTTGAACTCCACGTAGCGTCCGCGACGCAAGAGCTGCCACTGTCGCTCGTGGTATCCGTACGCTGCATCCTTACGCTTTTTCACTGAATCAAGGAAAATATTTCTTTAGTGGCAACACTGGTGAAATCCCTCAGAATAATAATCTATGAACGGTGTGTGTAGAGCGAAATAAATTTTAAGTGATTTTTACACTTTTCCACACCATTGTAAGCAGCTTCAAATGCCTACTGGACAGGAAAGCAAACAATAAACGAAGCAACGTAACTACAATACTTAAAATAATCAATCTCCCTCACCAATAGGCAAATAACTCGGTATGACGGCCTCAGCACAGCTGGTGACGAAGTCGAAGGCCTTCTTCTGGCTGGGGTAGTCTACGTCGTCGAAGAATATGCCGCCGACACCGCGCCGCTCGCCGCGGTGCGGGATGTGGAAGTAGTCGTCGCACCACTTTTTGAACCTGTGAGGGAATGGATTTAGTTCAGGGTTGCACGAAAAGAGCCTTCCTGAGAGACGTATCAACTGTAGATAGATGAGTCCGGCGCAATACAGACAGCCAGTCTTAGAATGACGTTCTTCTGACTGGCTTATTTGTGGTAGATCTGTGTGGGCTCATCATATAACCACGGTGACAAGACACCTAAACACGCTCTACGTATCTCTTGTAGTATTTGTCACCGACACCCTGGTGGTGTGGTGATATAGGATTAACCCAGAGATGAGCCAGTCAGGTAAGTTGTCCGTTGCTGACTGCCCTTTTACTATGTTACATTGTATCTGATAATAAGCTAAGTATGAAGTTACTTACTTAGCATAATATGATTTGTCATGTTTATCGCAAGCGTTCTTCAAGGCTGTGTGGAACAGGACCGCGTCTTCTTCATTCAAGTAGTAAGGCGTGAGGTCGGTGCCGCCGCCGAACCACCATTGCACTCCTGGAAATGTTGAACCCAATATTACACTCTTGTATGTCACCTCAGAATAATGTCTTGATTTATCTATTTTTATTACTGTAAGCAATGGATGTTAAGTTATACAGCCTGCCTTTTTATCGCCGATGGAAAAGCCATGTAAGAAGGAGCCTCGAAGGACCGATTGAAATGCTTTATAAAATCTACTAATTTTTCAATGTTCCTGCTGTTCTTAGCATGATTACAGTACCAAACTGCCCTGGGTACGACGAACGTACCTATGTAAGGTCACCCGAGGAGCCTTCTTCCATGTACGTCATATTGTGTGTGTATCACAAGATCACAAGTGTATCACGAATATTGTTGACATGTCGAAAATAATTTGATAGGCGGCCCACAAAAGTTTGTATGCGGTTTATTAGTTTCTAACGTTACAGACATGGGCGCTGATCAATAGGTCATACAAATTGCTATCGAATTACGCTATCGACTTTAGTCGACAATATTCGTATACTCTAATGTTAAATCAGGAGCATAGGACATACCATCTTTGTCTGTGACCTCGAAGTATCTGTAGTTGAAGTGTATGGTGGGCACCATGGGGTTCCGCGGGTGGATGACGGCGCTCACGCCGCACGCGAAGAACGGCAACGCACCGTCTTGGAGGGTTCTGCCTCTGTGGGGGATAAGAAACTTTAGTAGAGACTTCATATAACTTAAGTCCACCTTTTAGTACACTAGTAGGTAGGTACAATAAAGGATTAGGTTTATTGATTTCAGTTAGCAGATCTACCTACTGATTAAGTTAGGCATTATGGCATGGGAACAAGTAGTAGGTACATCATCATCAGCCAGTAATTATAGTCACTGCCGCCTATATGTCTGATTTCGTCGGACCAGGGAGGGCGTCGCGTCGTCGCACACTACACTTGCCAATACATGGATTCTATACGTGAACGCTTATACTTACCCTTCGCTCTTCAACTTTTTGACAAATACTATATGGCCGGCCCACTGCCACGACCACTTGCAGATTTAGAACCAGGGCTAGTAGCACGGGGCGCATTTTGAAAAGTTTCATAAGTTTTGCATCGCGCTCACTCACTTCGCGTAGCCTCAAGAGGGAGCGCGACGAAAAACTTTTGTCGGAAAACGGAAGTTTTTGTCATACCTATCTTAAATACGCCCCGTGTTACTTACCCTTCACTTAACTACATAATTTATATGTATAATTATACACACCTATACATACCTAGACCTCATCTGCTGCACCGCGGCGGGCGGCAAGGTCCCCGACACCACGGATATGTTGACTCCCGCCTTCTCGAACACGCGGCCATCTTGCAGCACGCAGGTTATGCCACCGCCGCCCTCCGCTCGCGTCCAGCGGTCCACTTTGAACTTTGCCTCCTGGGTGTGAAGGGTAAATTAGGTGTTTATTGTGACGCATGCATTTTACAGGTGTCTACTATACTCATCAGGGCGCGAGAGACCTATAAGATTGGGGGTCGGGAGGGCAGCGTGCTAGACGGACAATTATGCACACATTCGTAACTAAAATTCTTATGGTTAATGTTTTAAACTGTTTCATATTCAGAGAAAATTAAAACTAATAATTATGAAACCTTAAAAAGTGCTATAATGTATATGACATGCTAACACAGTTTGAATAGTCATGCATATTATATTATCAGCGGCTGAAGGATAATATTGCCTTGAACTTGAGATGTGAGTCATGGAAATACTCTTAGATAAAACATAATTCTATGATAAATTATCAAGATGAAGTGGTGAACAATACTATTTAGATTATACGTTTGTACATACCTACCTATAACACAAACAGACAATCAAATTCTACAGATAGAAATCTAGGAAAGCCATGAATGCCATGATACAATGGGTGGTCAGCAAAATATGAATATCATTCTACAATAGTATGTTAATAATGCAGATGTTTTTAATTTAATATGTGTGTGTACATTAGTAATAATGTAGTTTATTAGAGTTAAATAACGGTTATAAAAGGTTTATTGGATGAATACATTATTAAATTATACATTCTAACAAACCATGCAAGCAATAGAGTAATATGAATCATACCGGGGTTTTAATGTAAACATCATTGTCAAAATCTAAATCATCAATTGTCTTCTCATCTTCCCACTCCTACAACCAAAACAAATAATTATATCATAGACATATGCGCTAACTACTAATAGTTACAGAAGCATCTCTGCAAGAAATGGAAGGTAGGTATAGTTAGGATATTAAACAGGAAGAATTTACTCTAAAATCTTTAACTGTGTGTATCGGTGACAAATACTAAAGCTACAGTAGAGTTTGTTACCATGTTTATTTCAGTTAGTCATGAATTCGGAGAAAATCATTTTTCAGAAATGAGTTAACTGATTAACAAAGTTAATCTTTATTTCTACAGTCTATAATAGTCATTTAATTTTGTATATAGGTACCTTGTCCTCCTCTGCCTCTAGCGCTCGGCAGAACTCGGCCTGAATCCTCATAATAAGGAGTTCCATCTGAGCCTTCATATCCGCCTGGTTCTTGGTCAGCTGATCCACCGGAGTGATCGGCTCAGCCATATACTTCTTCAGTTGAATTGCCTCTTTCATATCTGCTTTGTTATTCTTATGTTGGCTGTATGCTGCATATCCTGTGCCTATTATGGCTGCACAGTAAAGTCTGAAATTGTTTTGTATTGGATTTAGTTAACTAAAGTATTTATTAAAATATTACAATAATCCCAAATAAAATATATGTTAACTACTTAAATAAGAGGAATATGTAAGTATTCTTAATAATATAAAATAAAACATGCAGCGTTAATGTATGGATGTGCCGTGCCGTAGGTCACGTAGGATCGGAAATAATTATGAGCGAAACTAGTCTCTAAAGTGATTAAGTTTCAAATAAAATCCTTGTGGCTAAATTCAACTTTCGAGAGATAAAAGATTATGAGGAACTCTTCAGACTATAAATAGGTCACCTGAACTTACCAAAACATTGATATCTTATCATTTTTTTTCCAATAAATCAAACGAAAGTAACTACTTGTGAGAGTTAAACTAAAATACTTACTTTAAATGTCGGTTTCTGAGTTTCTTATAAGTACCAACATAACTCAGTGTTTGAAAACTTCTAGATACGATTTTAAACGACATTTTGAATGAAAATGTGGCCAAATATCGCAAATTTTAATAAAAAATTAAGTTTACAAAACTGTTTACATGAATGGATGAAATGAATTGAATGATTTGAATATTTTGAATGTCACTTTTTTCATTGACAGATGACAGTTAGCACAAACAGCTGATAAAAGTGCTGCCAGCATAATTATACTAACACCCTAATATTGTTCCATAAATTTTATAAGCTAAACCAGCCTTTCTATGCTTTAACTTTTTGGGCGTTAGAAACCGGTGTTAATTGGAATCAACTTGACGATTTATAATGCTTACCTAACTGGCTAATCCTTTTAGCAAAGTAACAAAGGTTTCAAACTTTCCACGAAGAAGACAAACCAAACAAAAGACATAAACCGAATAAAAAAAAAATAATAAAAAAATATGGGGACATCTCACACACGGCCATTCGACCCCAAGCTGGGCCATTGTTATGGGTAACGGACATCTGATATATCTATTCTCTCAGTTGATGGTGACGGGTTCCGCTTGCCCTTTGTGAACGAGGCTTTAGCAGAATGGGAGACTCAGCGTCCGGGACAGGTTACTCCCGATAATCCCGAGATGCAAAGGAACTGGGATGAGATTAACTCGATGGCAATATTAGATAGTCTCATCGAGACCAGTTCAGGTGTGGATTTGGCCAGACTTAGAGCTGCATCTGCATCAGAGTAAGGTGCTTGGCTCCATGCCTTGCCTTCACCACAAATGGGTACATTGCTGGATAATGACACATTAAGGATAGCTGTAGCCTTGAGGCTGGGGTGTAATATTTGTGAACAGCATGTGTGCATCTGTGGAGCACAGGTAGACACAAGAGGACATCATGGATTGAGTTGCCAGAGATGCGCAGGAAGATTTCCTCGCCATCACGCCTTGAATGAAATCATTCGCAGGGCAATGGTCACCGCCAACATTCCCTGTGTTTTAGAACCTCCTGGTTTAAGCCGCAGTGACGGTAAACGCCCTGATGGCTTAACCTTGGTCCCTTGGGAGCGTGGACGTAGCCTGCTGTGGGACGCGACTTGCGTGAGCACATTTGCTGCCTCTCACCTTCCAGGGACCACACGTACAGCCGGGTCGGCGGCGGAGAGCGCAGCTAGATCCAAACATTTGAAATACGCTGCCTTGAAGAACTGCTACACATTTATTCCTGTAGCATTTGAGACAAGTGGAGTATGGGGGTCTGAGGCAAGGTCTTTTTTAAAAGGCCTTGGACGACGTATAGTTATCAGAGGTTATGACCGCCGCTCCGGTTCGTACCTCGCTCAAAGGATATCACTCGCTATACAACGCGGTAATGCTGCGAGTATAATGGGTACCTTTGGGCCAGGTACGATTCGGGGTGGCCTTTTTGAGTGATTTTTGACGAGGCATATTGCTGATAACATTTGTTATATAGGTTAATGAAGAAGATATTTAGTGGATGTATGTAAGTAGGTAAGTACCAATAGATATTATAATACTACTGAAATCAGTCTACACAAATACATATTAAAATATAAATATCAACACCCAAGACCCGAGTACAAATATCTTTCTTTAAACAAATATCTGTGCCAGCCTTGAATCGAACCCGGGACCTTCGGCATAGCAGTCAGGGTCACTAACCACTACACCAGTCAGCCGTCTAAAAAGCATAGCTATTATCATTGACATACCTACTTAGTTGTTAGTTATTTCATCGGGAAAGTCTTCGCGAACGAAATGATTATAAAAATACTTAATAAATGCATCGAATTTTTAAGTAGGGAGGTCTATTTGGTTCTTTATTTCTTGTATCGAATTAAATTACCGACAAGACTAGGTAGGTACTAGGTAGAGGTACAATTACTCATTGTCAATGAGGATTTTACCGATTTTAGGGTAATTTTCATATCATCTGGCAGCATTAAATTGCGTTTCGTTTCATTTAGCGTTTTGTTTTAAAAGAAGTGTATAGTTATGTATAATACCAACACGTTAAATTTGTTATGTAGGTAATAAAAGAAATTAATAGGTTTCTCGAAGTAATTATTTCATTTTAAAGAATTAAATGAGTTTCTCAAAGTACCTAACAATAATAAAGCATTTTTTTTTAATGGAATATCCGAATCTGACAGCTATGTCATGTTAACAGTGTCACTGTCAACTATCTGTCATTGTCATAATAAGAACCCACTCTCGCCTCCTAGCGGTAACACTGGGAAAGTGCTATCAGCTGTTTATTTTCCTCCGCTATTCCGCGTGTGTATCTGCTGGTCACGGCCCGCTGCGCAATATTCGCTCGTCTCTTTCTGGAGCGCGGAAAGTGCATCGATCGGTCGCGACCACTCTCCGCCAGTCGTGTGCTGTGGCGACGACAGTGCGCGTGTCGGCGGCTATCGATCCCGCAGTGGAGCCGCATTGCCGTACATTCCGGAGGCGGTGCCTCGCCTAGTTTTCGTCGATCGTCGTCGTCGCGGACGTGGCGGGCGGGAGCGAGCGGCGTCGGCGCCCCTGCGCACTAGGCACGCCCGACTCGGCCGACGGAGCCCGAGCGACAACGGCCTTCCGCCAAAACCGGCGAGTGGTCCGCGGCGAAGCCACGGGTGTGATGTAGCCGGCGCCGAGCGCGCGAGCGGGCTCGTCGGACAAAGGATCCGCTCTATAAACAGTTCGCGATGAAGAAGTTCACGTTCAAGGGTGTGCTGGACGGCTTCCGCAGCTCGGTGCAGCAGGCGCCGCGCGGCACGGAGCAGGAGATCCAGGAGACGCTGCGCTCCGACCACTTCCAGATTAAAAAGGTAAGTTTTATCGCGCTGCGGCGCGCCTCGGCCCAAGGTCTCGCGGTAATGGCCCGTCGGCAGCAGGCAGGAGGGGGGGGGCTCTCCGCACCGACTGTATTTATCAAGGTACGTACACGAGCCAGCGATGCGAGCCTCGCGTGCCACGCAATGTTGTCAAACTGTTGAACGTTGACAAACGACGACTCATCGCCTTTTCATATCTTTATGTGCACGTCGACGTTGATTCACGTGTAATGCAACACAGTATCATAATAAATGGTAAGCATACATTCAATGAAATGTAAATAAAAGGTGGCGTATCCCACATTAATCGAAAGTAATGCAGATGTTATTAAATTCCGAGTCGAGCGGAGTAAATATGAGCCATGATGAAATTCCGTCGACGCGGCGGCCGCTGGCTTGCTGGCTTACGTCAGTAACCTTGACCATCTCAATCTGGCACGATATAAACAACTAAGTAATCTGCTTAGATCCGCCCACGGCAATAGCAACTCGTAGGCTTTCGCCTCATTATTATAATGTAATAATTTCTATGTCTGCGGCGCAGATAGGAATCATATTGGAACGATAACAACCTGATTAGATAAACCGGCCGTTCATACATCAGAATAAATTGATCCCTTCTAGAATAAAAGGGAAAATTGCGATGGAAATCGGAAAATGAGATCTAAGTCTTACCTCGAAAATACGGTTCGGAAGGAATAAAACCTAGGTAGGTAGGTAAATGAAATTGCCATTTGACCAGATTGTAAAATGCTCGAGGTAATTACAAGAAATGAGTAATATCCTAAGTTGGAGACAAATTTACTGGAGAAATTCTTTCACCCCTTGGCGAAAGTTAATTATGCGACAGAAGTTTATAATTGAAGCTCTGAACGGAACATCATGAACTCAGCAGCGAGAGACAATTTCATGAGAAAAGGAACAGAAATATGAATGATGCGATAAACTAAGAACAGTAACACCGCTTGTGAAGAAAGTCCAGGCGACGGCAAGGTTGTTCCGTTTGCCGACAAGATGGATGGTGCAAATTACCAGACGTTTCATAAAGAACTAAATTCCACTCCATTTTATGACCATTGCGGATGCATGCCAAGGTTTTTCAAACATTTTATGGATGAAGAACTATTAACTACGTCGTTTAGTTTGGTCTAGGAATATCGTAAACTGAATCTATTGTACAATACTGAGCATAATACATAATACCAACTCAATTACTTATATTTATTGCAGGGATAATTTGGCATAAATTAAAATATATAAATTTATGAAACATATTAAAAGATATTGGCGTTAGATTATAATAAGTTTAAGCCATAAACAATATGTAATTTAGAATGATTGGATAACAGAGGATAAATTTAATAACATGTTCGTAGATTTCCCTTGAGCAGAAACGAGTTGATAATTTATAAAAATTGTTCATTAACTTGGAAAATAATACATGAACCCTAAGAATTTCATTAGCATAAATCCGAAGTATCTTAATTAGATAATACTAACTTTATTATAGGATCGCCTTTAAAATCTCCAAACTTTTAATAGAAAGTGAACCGAAAGTCTTAACTTTTACCATCTTCCCACATTTGGTAAAGTTGTTAAAACTAATTATTATTAATATCTAGGCCCTATTTTAGAGATTGATGAATTAGAAGTACCTACCAGCATTGATAGCCGACAGGAAAGTCAGCAATATCAGAATCATTACGTACGAACGTAACATCTGTCAACTTAGATCTTACGGATTTTCATCTATTTACATAATAGATTTTGAAATAAAGTAAACTAGTTACACTGAAAATCTAAGTTTAAAAAAAAGAACAGTCAACAAATTTCCAAAAAAATATAATTATAATTTATAATGAATGCAAAAGTAGGAACCGACGTTAGTAGCGTTAGGTTTCGGTTGTTTTAAACATGATATGGTCATAAGTTTTGTTTTTAAATAACGTGTGTCGACGGCGTGACCCGCCCCGCCGGCCGACGGTCGCGTGCGAGCCTCAACCGCCGCCGCCGCCTGATATTTTACTTTCCGGTAACTACACCTTACCTTGAAATGTTTCGTTTTTAAGGGCCACTTGCACAAAAATTAAAATCTAGATTTATTGTCAAATCTCGATTTAAGAAACGTCAATCCATATAAAATTTGACACTAAATCGAGATTTAACACTAAATCTAGATTTAATATGTTGGTGCAAGTGGCCCTAAGTATTTGTTTATACCAGGTTTTGAAATACCTCGGAACGGTCGTTGTGATCGGACACCTTGTAAAATGTATAGAATACGTGACATGGCACTTAGCGCTACAATGATAAGGAAAATAGTACATTAAGAAACACGTGCTGTGGATGATAATTCAAAAATAATAATAACTGTTCTCGTTATCATATAGTCTAATTAATGACAATGAATGGTGTCATTACAGACCATTTTATTAAATTAAACTTCAATCAGACTGTATCCTGAATTCTAAAAAGAAGTTCAACTAAGACTGTATCCTGAATTCCTGGTACTATGAATTCTATTTTGAAGATTACCTAGATCAATCTTCATTTGATTTAGATGAAAGACAAAATAACGTATCAAGTATGCAATTTTCGTTACCTCTAATACGGTAAGTGCCGTTAATCATTCCCCAGTATGTAAGAGCATTTTGTATAATATTAACTTCTCCAAGAATAGTACAACAACCATGCATCGTATCAGAGCACGTTCTTCGTGAATTGTCTTATCTAAGTTGTAAATATCGTTTTCACATATCTTATCATTTTCACCTTCCGTTTTTATCTGCCCAACCTTTTTTACCTTCCGAGTTAACTATGTTTTGGGGAAATTCTTTTCACAATAGATTGTAAGGAAAGTGGACGACACGCAACATCCTTCTAATGATCAGAGTAGACTTTATCAGATCACATTTGCGATTCCTTTGTCGGTATTCTGTATCAACATTGTGGCTGGTTTATCAACATCTGTCTGTCAACATTGATTAATTTAATTGCAATCTGCAGCCAACGGCAGACTATTGTCGCTACGCTATTTGTACGCCGATAATAACAATCATAATTAGTGTAGTAATGTTGTTAAGTGAATGAATCAGAGAATATCGCATATGTATTCAGTTTTTATTTCCGGACTTGTTGATAAACATCAGAGCTGTATTTCAGTAACTTTTAATTCCTAATATCATTCATGATTATATTATGGAGTTTTGAGTGGGCCATTAATATTTAAATGTTCAATCAATTTGTTATTTAAAGCATTACCTCTATTAATTTCACTGGGCGAGCAATTATTAGTGGGTTCAGAAACATTGGGACACTTAGCCCTACAAACTCAATTTCCATCGTTACTGTGCCAATATTTAGCTTCATCTTTTACAATAACTGAATTAGCCAGTTCGACCAGTCTCGGGGGATCCGTCGGGTCGGAAGGTATTAGGTGGGTTTGACGTAAATTTCATTACCGACTTACAAGTTTCTGTGACCGCTTCGTTTGCGAAATTGTAGGGATCATTTAATAAATGCTTCGGCTAGCCCTGAACGGGTTTCAGCGGAAGAACCTGGCCTAAATGTACTAGGAGAGTTATATTTCCAAAGGGTAATCCTTTAAGAGTAATCGTTTAAGGTTTCTCGCAGGCTTTGTGAAAATATATGAAGGTTCGAACAGTGTCTGTTATACCAGACCGCTATTTAACTATTTTAATTAACGTTGGAAACATATTTAATGTTGGAACAATGTTTGTTTCAATAAAGCTTTCTGTAGGTTTAGAGAGCGGGAAGCACGCATTTATTGAAGTAAATATAACGCCGAACCGGCGGACTCTTTGTGTTCCGCAAACTACAAACTCCAATTACATTTCTGTCAATAGAGCTTTTGTGTTAAATTTTCCGACCAAAATTCTATTTGAATTGTTACTAACATTACTTATAGTTTTCCCGCTATTGCAATTTATTACATTTTCGAACCACAATAACCGTTGAAAATAGTTAGAATGTATACTTACGCGATAGAAAAAAAGCCGTTAGCGTTAGTTGCCATTTTCAGTCAGTCTGTTGCACATAGGTATAATCTTACATACTAAGGCAGATTTACCGATCCGCTACCGATAGTTTTTCTATTTTGTGCTCATCCAGAGAGCATTAGTTCAAAAAACAACACATTGATATTGTTAAAGATTATAACTTACTAGAGTAGATCGAATATCTATTTCATCCCATGCCAATGATGACAGATGGCCATTGCCATTCAGATCGCACTAGATAGGTTCTCCATCTCCATTAATGAATGCCGAAAACCGAATAGAAACCGCTGATGCAGGAGCATAATTAATTCTTGTCAGGCCACCCTCGTAAATCAGCAGCATTGCGATGACGTCACAGCGACTAATGATCCATTTGGACGCTCGTTTGGAAGATGCTATCGCGTTTCTGATACCAGTACTGTGGCTCTCTCTCTCTCTCTCAGCCTTCTGTAGTCCACTGTTGGACATAGGCCTCTCCTAACGATCGCCACCCCAAACGGTCACCCGCCATCTGCATCCAGCGGCTTCCCGCTACCTTCCGCAGATCATCAGACCAACGGGTTGGGGGGCGACCGACACGCCGTTTGCCGACACGGGGTCTCCACTCCAGAACCTTTACTGTACATATTATTATATTATTATGTTTAGAAATTGAGGTGGAATTTCACCAAACGCTAAATGTATTTAGTCACCTGCCAAACGTCTGTCAGTACAAAATGTATTTAAATACATTTTAAAAGCATTGCCCTGTTTTTTTACAACATTACCAAGTAGATTTGTATGGATAAATAATACTATTATTATTACTTCTGAAAAGCCTTTACCAGTAAATATGGGCACATACGCTCAGAAAAATTGTGTTTCTTACACAAAAAAAAGTTCCCGCAGAGTAAGAAAAATCCATTTCATAACTGAGATTGAAGATGTTTGTCTATATGTAACGCATCTCGTTCGAAGAAAAACGAATGATTTACGGCTTTAGAAAGGGGAAAACCTAAAGTAAAGGCAAAAAGTTAGTTCACACTCAAAAAATGATTTTTTTACAAACATGTAGCAAAGCTCTTTGGAAGATCTTGTTCTTTCATCTTATCCCAAAGCTAAGTAAAGTCGAGCTTATGTCAGCAGATGTAATGTCCTGAAAGTTTGGCTGAAATGATTTAATATTCGTCTCCTAACGAGGATGTTTCTGTCAAGCGCCGTGATCTCGCATAATTCTCCTTGTCTTTGTCTGTCATTTTGCATGATTAGCATTCAAATATTCTCTTATGAAATTCTGACAAAAGCTTTGTGTGCCGACGAAATAAAATGTTAAAATTGAAGACTCAATTTAGAGCTGAATTGGATATTCCCGGTTATTTTAAGTATTGGGGCATCGATTAACATATATTTTAATATTTTTCCGAGTTCAGAATTTCATAATCATCAGTTTTCCACTTTGCAAATGTTGTGACCTTGTTTCGATTCAATGCAACGTGGACGTGCGCTGGATATAAATCAGAGCATTATTGTTTTTCAGATGATTTATGTGCAATATCTACCATATTATAATTATTGACCTTGGATATCTGTCACATTTACATATATTCAAGCCACCTGCACACATAGTTACATTTTAATAGCTTATATGTATATAAAATTAAACATTATAATGTTAGTACTAACATTATAATGTTAGTACTAACATATACATATAAGCCACTACCTGAGTCTCTTGTCTGTAAGAGAAGTTTGCAAAGCACTGAGGTGATGGCAGATAATGTATCCGCTCTGTTCAATAAAGCCTTTCCCAAGAGTAACACGCGTATAAACCAACATACAAAAACAGAAAAGGCTCGAGCATAAATCAGGCCACCATGTTGTTTTACAGCTACAATAAAACGTAACGATTTCCTGTTTAATGATGGCGTCATTTCACTGGATTATCTCTCTAATTCCAGCGTCGAGTGTGGACAGTTTACTGCCGCAGTAACGGTGAGATTACTCTGTGTTGTCTGTTTGACACTGTCTTGACATTTTACAGAGCAAAGGGTCAAGGGCACATGGCTCATGCCTTATTTGCTTTGGCGATATTAAATTCCACGCAGAAATGCTAACAGGGAATAACGACGCCTAAATTGTCGTCGCTAAAATTACTCATCATTTGATTATGAATTCTCTGACTAAAGACATGGTGAAAAGTTAAAAAATAAGAGCGGTCCTTACAGTTAAAAGAGGAAGCCTCGAGAGACAATCTACTGTATTGTTCCAGACATTGTTTCCGAAGCAGAAAACTGTTTAAAATTTGAAGTGGTCAACTCTTGGGACGGTTCTTAGCTTTCAGCGACTGCTCCTACTCTCAGTTTTATTTTAAATCTTTAGTTCAGACGTCTATCAGGAAGAAATTGTGCGGAATCTTTTGGCAGATTTAGGGCCGGTGTTGCGTTACTCGGTTATATCATTAAAACCTCGGTTTCATTATTTGACGGACTATTACGGTTAGTGAGTGTCATGCCAAAACAAAGCATTAATTCCCTTAATCAGTTGATAAACTTAATGGACAACATTTCAAAAAACTAAAGCTGCTATAAATCGAAAACCATTTCGAGATTTAGCTCTAAAGGCCACAAAAAAATGATTTTGTATTTTTTGGATGTATCATTTTCGAGAAAATCATAAAATAGTAAAAAAGTGCTGATGACGTCATGCATTAGGTGCGATGCATTAGACACTTGTCAGTGTCATTTATGTTTTTTTCGACACTAAGGCAAAAGTCAAAAATAAAAGTTGAGCATAATATGTGACGTCACTTCCGGTTTTAAAATAATTAACTTTAAAGTTAAAAATAACATGCTAAAATTAATGTATATACAAAATAAAAAAATACGGGTCCTCCAATTCTTTATAAACTTTCCGAATAGCTAATAAAAATATAGGGTAAAGAAAATGAAAAGTTGTCCATTGCTGCTGTAGGGGTCCGTTTAGTCCAGTAACCAGGGATTGGGTTGTTAACCAACCAAGTAATGCGAAACCAGGCCTTACACTCAAGAATTTGACTTTTTATTGTGAAATTGGTACATTTTTAGACTTCCAATAAAATATGTGTTTTTAAAAACTTCTAGTCTGAGTTTAACGCCACATCCTCGATCCTTACTCATTTCAAGGAAGAGTGTTGGCAGATAGCTAAAAGTAGAGTTTGGAGGGAAAATCCCGTAAAATGCAATTGAATTGTTCGCTGGATATCTCACCGACCTACATAACGTTTAGTACGTTACGCGACGTCGGCGAAATGGTAGCTTTTGCTACGGCCCCAACCGCTTGGTTGGACCTACTCGTAGATTGACGGAGAAAAATATATTATGATGTACTTATCTTTATATTTATTTATTAGCTTGAATGGGATAAATAGGCGCTCTCTTTTTCAATATCGATGTGGTCAGTTTATAAACAGGCTACATAAAAAAAGTATTATTACTAAGGATTAATATTAACGCTGATGTGATATCATTCGTAATCTTTTTAAAATATAACACATTAAAGTGCAATTATTAAAATTAGATATGATTCATCCATGCATTATAGGTAAAACATTAGTCTGAAACAGGTTTGGCGGAGATGACGGCTGACTGGCGTAGTGGTTAGTGGCTCTGACTACTATGCCGAAGGTCCCGGGTTCGATTCCCGGCTGGGGCAGATATTTGTTTAATAATAGATATTTGTACTCGGGTCTTGGGTGTTGATATTTATATTTAGTATGTATCTATCTATGTATTTGTGTAGATATATCAGCTGTCCGACACCCATAACACAGGTTCTGCCTAGCTTGGGGTCGGATGTCAGTGTGTGAGATGTCCCCACATATTTATTTATTTATAATACCAGTAATATTTTAACATCTATCTATGATGCAATACTTTAATGTAAAAAATCATTCTATTGAATTTATGCACTTAGCTCAGGTCGAATGAGTATGAAGCCAAATCACCCCGTGAAACTCAGAAAGAAAATATTCACCATTTAGAAGACGTAGGGAATATCTGAATGTGATCAAATGAATTGCCACACTGAGCGTATTGTGGCCGAGGCTCGTATCTTCAACCGGTGAATCACGAATCGCGGCTTTATCGATGGCAATTTCATTTATGTCTTCTCCTTTTCATCCATTTATTTAGGTGGATACTTATGTTCTTGACGACGATACGGTTGTACGCTCATTCCGAGTTAACATTCATAAAAAGTCAACAGAAAAAACGTTGTCTTTCTAATATCTAATACAGAATTTATCATAGAGGTAATTCTTGAAAAAAGCTCTTATGTTAGCATAACGAGTCTTTCAGTTCATTTGGCAGTCAATTACATGTAATTTTGTAGTCAATTACATGTAAATGTAATTTTCAGCACATATTGAAATTGTTCTTATGAGGTACATACGAGGTCCTAGGGACACCTCATCAGTATCGTTCAGGCTGCGACATTTCTATTTTATTATTAGAGAAACTGATCTTATGTATACTTTTTATCTCACTAAAAGAATGAAAGATAAGACATTTATAAAAAATACTGCACGAGAAACTTTTGTAGAAGACGACAGCAATCAAATCTTAAGCAAGCAAGGTTAAGAAGAGGTAAATAATTCAGCTTATTGCCTGAAATTTAAAACCAGCAGGCAAAACTTGTAATTTTGACTATAGATGTTGTTATATTAGTAACAGCGATGTCCAGAGAACTCGTGGCTCCTCACAAATGCGGGTAGTTTCCTCATAAATTATTCATCATATCATAGGCTGTCACGTCGCTATCAGCTTGTGAAGGGTTCGCTATGAATGGTGATTTATTTTGACATGGTACCAGAAAAGTCCCAAAAGGGTTCATTTTTATTCTTTGGTGATATTTTATTGTTGTAGATATCGCTGGCAGTATTTTTTTAATGCAAATGTTTTATATTTTATATGATGGTGTTAGTAGTGTGAATAGTGTGATGCTGTAAATAGCTGAATATTAAATAAAAAATTAATAAATAAAAATAGATTTTTTAACTAAAAAATTAACACAGGTTATTTTAATAAAAGCTAAGCTATATTAAGTATCTAAATCGATAGCTGGCCTGTATTGTATCTTACGAAAAACGTAATAAGAAAATCTTTAAGGCAATGCAAAGCTCGCTAGCCATAGCTAGTATGTCATAAACAGCAAATAATAAAACCACATCCGTCTTAAAATCCCATCTCACAGAATTCATAAGCAGCAACAGTAGAGAACTTTATTTGCCCGCAAATAGTAAAAAGCTTTTAAAAGTTTAAAACACCGCAGCTACCGAATGCGAAGTAAAAAGTGAAGCAAGCAGATACTGCTTTTAACTGGGGGCGCCACCGGTACTGTTTAAAATACATGAAATAGTAATAACTGTATATCATTCATATCTGAAACCTCAGATACTTCGAGTGAATTTAACTTCAAGTCAATTTAAATTTATCGCTGTGTTAGTTAAAATTTAATTTATAAGATAAAAGTTGTTAATGGTATGCTATGTAATATTATTTGCATATTTGCGTTGTTCAAGAGTTTCAGGACAGCTCAAGTACGCATAGCTAGATGATGTAGTATCTTTCATCAAGTCTCCTCGACTAACCATTTGCATTTTGACGATCTCATAGCTGTGTGATGAAGTCGCTCATCTTTCATACAGTTTTCATAACCGTCCGTCGTTGGATCGCCATCAGGCTATACTGGGTTCGCGTGTTTGGGCCCATTACCCTAGTTCTTGCCTTGCCTATGTTAATTCGCACAGATAATAGCTGTACGTGGTCTAGTTTAGTCTGTGAATGCCTAGATAGTGGGTAGTCAGTATTTCGGGCCTGATAGCTTTGTCTAGAATGCGTTCGGAATTCAAAAAAATCGGCAGCTTCTTTTGTTTTTGGACGATTTGACCGGTCCTGTTATCTTGACTGTTACAGATTGCGGGAGGGTTTCATTATTTTGGGTTTAGTTTCTTATCTGAAATGTTGCTTTTGTTTCGTGTCACTTTAAAATAACAACATCTGAATTTGGAAGATTTTCTACTATTTAAAGCATGTTGTAAATTTTGTTAAACCTAATTCAATTTCTGAAGTACAGGTACAGAATACTCGGAATATACACGGTAGGTTTTATTTATTTTCTATACTAATTTACTGTATTATTGGGCAAAATGACCGCGAGCTCGTCGATGTAGGTCATTGTGTCACCCGGTCCCCGGGCCACATCCTTTCTACCGAAAAGAGTGATAAATCTGAGTGTCTTCTCTTCCTGCAGTAAGAACTCTTCAAAACAGATGGATTATTTCGAATCTGAAATTTATCGAGACGAAGACGAAAGAATATTACCTATAAAAAATATTTTTCGCACGACCTTAAGAAGTGCATGAATTTATTTATATCATTTTCGCGGGTGAACTGTGGTGCCTTTTTGATGATAGTTTCTTGAAGTAACCAGATCACAGCTCTCAGCATTTTGTAGGTGGAACTTTATCGTTGCTCGCGAGTGTATGTTTTAGTACAGTTCTTTTGGTTTACTGCCATCGCCTGTAACAATCTAACTATTAATTTTATCAATTTATATTTATTTAAAAAGTCTCTAGAAATTTCCTCCAAAACTTGCATTTATAAAAGGCGCAGGTGTCTTTGTTCTCAGCAATGTGAGAGTGATACCAAGTTTGGGAACATTCCAAATTGTTTGATCGCTATTCTATCGATTTTTACGAAAATACGGTCTTGATATAATGACACAATTTATAATCTTAAACGCTTTGGAAAATTTCTTCAGTTTTTTGTTGTTGAGCAATCTACTTTTCTATTCTATGGGCGGGTGGTACCTGCAAAACTGCACAATATTTAATTTTATCATGTTTAAAAAATATATATTTTTTGCTACCTACCTTTTTTGGTACCTGCACGTACTTCCGAAGTGCGTGGTATTTGTTGTCTCAAAAGCTCACCTGCTATAACCCTTCTCCGTTATACAATGTCATCTTAATTCCTAAAATTGGCAAGTGGTAGGTCCAAGCGGGCGGGTGAAGGCCGGGTCACAGGTTCGGTCCGGCCGGTCTTGACACAGCTGCGTTGGCAACCCGCCACCAATAGTAAATCCCGGAGCCACTGCAGCAAACACTGAACGTGGATGATACCAAGCGATTGTTATCTGGCCGTTTTATTTGCTTTAAAACGGGGCCGTAGTTTTAAGTCCTAAGGAGGTTAGGTTTTGTTGTTTTCTTGTCAGTTTTTTTTTTGTTTTTTATTTATTTATAATGTCATTATAGTTAAATTGGTCATATGATTATATTGCACAAACCTTTAGTTATGTTTATTTAGTTTATATAAGAACGTTAATTGATAAAACCGTGTAATCAAATCAAATCTGAAAGAGCACCCAGCAATAGATAAAGATAACTCAAGTTTATCAAGTGCATTGACCTTTTGGCACAGTCGTAAAAACCAGAATAAAAGTTCGTTTGACACAGACCCCAATAATAATAACCTACAAGATGACACGCAACGCTTTGGCAGAGATCCAATGAGGATTTGTCAATTCCTTCGTACTTGTACAGTCTGCCCCGGCTATATCTAAAGCCAGCCAACTTTCTCTTTATTGTTGGTAAACTATTTCAGGGTTATGAAAATTCGCGCGCAAAATCATACGGTTATTTAAATATGGCGATGAATTCTATAATTGTTCATGTTTATGTATGTATATATATGGTAGTATGGTACTTAGATGGGCAGATATTTCATGCGGTAGTTTGTAAAAAATAAACGGTTCAAAAGTAGTATTCGTTATTTGAAATCTCAGTTTAAACGCTGAAACCGCGCCTTCAACCTAATCCGCCTTGTTCTTTTTCTCAAAAGACACATTACTTAAAAATCCTATCTCACCCCTAGGAGACATTAGTTGCAAGATGGCGACCAAAAGTCTTGCTTCTTCATCCATTACTGGCTATAGCTGTGGTTTGTGAGAGCACCTTTGAGGTTACTATGAGCTTCTATATGTTACGTTGTATAAGTATGTTCTTGTTTCTATAACTATGGCATTATATTTACTTACTTGTGTGCCACCCATCAACCCTACATTTAATTTAATTGTACCTCCTAGTTATATTAATTCAACAACATTTGCCATTACAGTCCCTTTTGCATTATAACCTAATATTATTCGAAGGTAAACGAAGCCTATAGTATTATGTGTATTAGAAAACAAAAGCAAAACTAGGTAGTTTATCAAAATGGCCGCCAAGTAAGGGTTGCGATTATCAGGGGACCGGAAGGGCGGTATGGGCCAGCCTCCCACACATAACACGTACACGAGCCTCAAATAATAATATACCTAGCTAGTAGCTGGCTCTGTCGGTATGATGTATCGGCCTTGGAGCCTTTTTGTGTTGCAAATTCGTTGCCAGAATTCAGAGCACCTACCAAGAGGAAGGATAGATAGAACATAACAAGTACTACTTGGGAAAGTCTGAAATAGAGAATTTACAAGGACGGTGAAAAGATACCACGGTGACGTGGGAATTTTGCGTCCATCGCAATCCATTGAGATATGACTGTGGACTTTTATTCACTTAAAGGTTGGTTACTTAGGTAGATTTCTTATTGCAATGGTATGTAGAGTACAGTAGAGTGTGAATAGGAAAACTGAGTGTGAGCCCGCTGAACCGATAACCTTTATGGTCGGAAGAAGGCCGAGGACGCATAGCCTAAGTGCCATCCACACTTGGCCACAATTGATTATATTCAAACGCCAGACACCGTGAAAGCTCCTGAAACGCCGCACCTGAACCCTGGGTCGGGCTTAAATAAATCACTCGGTTACAAAAGTTGTGTCACAAAATGGCAGCATCAGTTTTATCTCGCAGAGAAAGAAATATCGAGGGATCCCAGATTTATTGGGCATTTTGTCTGTCGCTTTTTAAAACCTTTACGTTTTCTGATGACGCGACGGCATAATGTGTTGTGTTTTCGATGTTTATTTTTATGTTAAGGTTTATCTGCGTAGTCTACATAGTTATTTATATCTGCCATAAATTATTAATAATTGATGAAGGTAGGTCCTTCGGATATAGGTAAAAAATCCTCTAAAAGCCCCGTTAATTCAGAACATACGAGTATACAAGCACTGCATTTATAATAACAATTTGTATATAAAACGGATAGTTTCATTTAATGTAACTGTTAATTTCATTTCATATCTCTTCACAATAATAAATACACATAGGCAGTATAAACTGCTTTCAACAGTAAACGCTGATGGTGGCCATTAATTGACAGATAAGTGCCGCTATGCCATGTCGGGTTTGAATCACTATTAACAAAATAACGATTTCATAAAACAATTGCCACGATTCTACGTGGTTTTGTTCCACTTCGGCTAACTGATTTTCCCCCAAGAAATTAAAAAAAAAATACTATACATACGTCCCTAATATTTTATGAATGAATACACGACTTACGAGTATTAGTAGTGTAAGAGTAGCCGTAGATATAGTTATGATATGATTTAGATATAAGTAATATATTATGATTATGTGTGGCTACTGAATATTTTACTTTAAATACAAAAATAAGTATATAGTACAGTACCATTATTATCCTTCTTACAGATACACGGCTTCAGTATTTATCTTTTTAACATCTTTCAGATCCATACAATTTAAAGCAATGGTGCTAAAAGATTGTCGATAGCTTATAAGCTAAAAATATAACTCAGTGATGTTAAACCGAATCGTAAAAGAACAATAGACGAAGAGTACCTATCTATGACGAAACAGCGTTAATAATGCGTGGTCATTGGTCATGGTTGTTCAAGGTTGGTATGCTTTAATAACTCTTTGATATTGCATAGTATTTTGTATTAATACTAGTATACAAGTTAGTATACTAACATACAAAAATTTTAATGCAGTAAAAAAAATGGCTAACTTCACAAAAAAATATATTGAGAAAAATAAAACTAGAAAGTGGGATAAAAGCTAGTATCTGAAACAAAACACACCCACTGTGTCATTGATCGGCCCCTGCGCGATAATAGCATGACCTCATAATGACTACATCACTTGCACATTATGTGACGATGTTATTGCTTTGTGAACCGTACATTGGAGCGTCGTCGTGCGGGGCGTTTTTATATAAAACTAGCTGGTCCCGCGAGCTTCGCTTCGCCTTAAGTTTTCCCGTGGGAATTTCGGGATAAAAAGTAGCCTATGTTCTTTCTCAGGGTTTAGACCATATGTATACCAAATTTCATCCGAATCCGTTCAGTAGTTTTGGCGTGAAAGACTTGAAAGAGTAACAGACAGACAGACAGACAGACAGAGTTACATTCGCATTTATAATATTAGTTAGGATTTGTGTAAGGTTTTACTTTAATTTTATCCATCAGTACTTATAAACTTTCGCGTTTATAATATTAGTAGGAAAGCTGAATCGTTTGCACAAATTATTTCACAAAGTTGAACTTTTGTCCCTAAGCAGTAACTTTTATGCTAATCATGTTTTTTTTAACATACATTACACACATATTCCTTTAGTAATACATATTTTTATTTCTGTAAGTATTTAAAACTTGGTAACCATAACCAATGCCGCAATGTATAGGCATCGTTGCGAGAAAGTAGAAAGTATAATCGAAGAACCTAGTTTAGTAATTTCATTCACTCCCATTAGGAGGTATGTATTGTATAACTTTTTTTATCACAGTTCATCTAGATTTTTTCTCATTCTAAAAAAAAGCACTACAAGTAAGTACTGTAATTAACAAATCGATGGTAAAGTCTAAATTCACATTCCGGAAACTAGGGGCTGTACTTATAAATTTCCTACTGACCTAATAAAATAGTGATGGAAATATAGGCTTTATTACACCGTCTACGAAGGTGGCAGGTGGCTAGTCACGCGTTGACTTCCAACTGACCTTCCGACACCTCCGACGCCACCTGACTCCGGGTCAAGCACTGGCATGAGTACACTGAATTTCAGACAACTTCCATATTATAGCAAGTTATGATTGTTATGAAAATGTTTCGTTCTTATATTAAATGCTCTTTATTTGCACCAAGAAAAAATACAAAATAAAGCTTAAAAATAAAAACAGTACAAAAAGGCGGCCTTATTGCTTATAGCAATCGGTTCCTTTGTTTTATTAAAAATATTTAAAAACTTATATACCTACCTATTTAAAAACGCCCGCGCATTGTATTTGATTCTATTTTTGATTTCGAAAACCCGTGGTACAGGTAAAAGTTTAAAACAATAACTTCCCTTAATGTCTAGAACAATCACCGAAGCTTTAACCCTGAACCCGTTAGCGTAATAAAAAAAACGAGAACGGCGAAAATTTATCTCAATATTTTTGCCATGAGCCTCGTGCGTGCATGCCACCATGTCAGGGGGTTTACTCTCTAAATCGCCGAACGAACGGACAAACATTTTCACGCAATCAGCACACGAGATTTCTTGAGGTTTCTCTGATGGATCGTATCAGAAATGAGGTTATCCGTCAGACTAGACGAGGACTAAGGTTACCGACATCGCTGTCAAAATATGCAAGCTGAAGTGGCAGTGGGCTGGTCATATCTACCGAAGAACCGATAACCGTTGGGGTAGACGAGTTCTCGAGTGGAGTGGAGGCCACGAACAGGCAAACGCAGCGTGGGACGCCTTCCTGCCCGCTGGACTGACACCTTAGCCGGGTAGCCGGTAGTGGTTCGATGAGAAAGGCCGAGGACCGAGTGTTGTGGCTGATTATTAGCAGATGATGATGATGATACAACGAGATAGAGCCGTAGTATGCGCAGCGCTCCGAAGCTTCGGAAAAATAAAACTGTAGCGCTAACCACGACTGCCGCTTAAGTGAAAATTATCGTTCGTTCGTTCGTAGATTTAGAGAGTGACCCCGCAGACACGACATTATGCAAATGGCCCGTGGAGTGCGAACGAGTGCACGCTGCACGCATAACCTAATGCCATTATAAACATTATCCCCCACCCTGCTGCTGCCGTAAGCTGGGGTTATATGCACGCATGCTGCAAGGGCATCTGGTGGAATGTTTTTAGTCTTTTCATAGTGGTCTGGAATATTTTGTCAGCTGCTGAAAGTCGTTTACTTCTGAATCCGGAATAAATGCCTGCTGAAATAGAAATCTTCTTCGCTAAACCAATTTGAAATCGGTCGTGTCATGTGTTGTTCCAAAACGGCTAGACCGATTCGCATTCGGTTGTTTGTATATTCCTGTTATTAAGTGGGTGGTTATCAAAAAAGTTAATTCGTTGTATTTGCATACTTCCAGTTATGTTTCAGGTTTTGTGTATTTTTATTCATATTTCGTACCTTCCGGTAGTTGTTTGCCTTAGCTATTAGTCGTTTAATTTTATGTGCATAATTTATTTATTGTTAGTTGTAGTGACGTAGGTCGTGATTGCACGGAAGGATTTTATTTTAGAACTAAATGAAATAACTTTTAAGTTAATTTATCTACCTTACCTAACATGAAGGTGAAACGTGACAAGAAATATCATCATTCATCACATCACATCACACATGAAGTGTCAAAGTATCCAAAGGCCGTAATCTTCTATGACAAAAAGGGACTAAAGGTTTAAAAAACCTTTTTTGTTGGACGTGACTGCGAATATAACGTTTTGCGTTGCGCTCGCCCCCTGGGACGACTACCGTTTCGAATGTATGTATAGTATTTATTTTACGAGCTGAAACCCTGAGTTGTACATTTAACGGTACACCCTGTGCCATGTTGTGATAGGGATTCGGTTTTGGTACGTTTGTAGGTACATGTTCAATGGAAATTGGTTTGAGAAGCCGTGTTTCATGCTGCTTCTGAATAGTGTGATTGAAGGTTACGTCACGTTCTGTTTTGGTGTGGTTTAGGTAGGTATAGGTACACGTAAAATTATCGGGTTTCAAGTGTGTATTTGTCTGACGGTCTGTGGCAACGTAACTAGTCATGATTAGGTAGAGGTGCCGAGCAAAAAGTAGGACCTTTTCCCAATGTATTTATATCTTTACTGATGCTACTTTATGAGTGTTAGACGCAAATTTCATGACGCCAATTTCGGCTGTTTAAAAGTTATGAGGTCATTGCCCACAGCCGGGTGTTTTTAACTTCTATTAGGTTCTGGACTGAGTCAACCAATCAGTGGACTCCATCAGTAAACTAAGTGAGTGAGTCAGGGTTATTGAAACAGACTAATGAATGAGGAGGAAATAATGTTTGTGACCGATGCGAAATATTCCCTGTCTTGTGTATTTTCACGGGAATTTAAAAAGGAAAGCTCTCTTTTGGAGCTCACAACACGCTTGCCTGCAATATATTTATGTTTACACATTGCGTATTGACAATACGTCAATTTATTAGTAGGTATATTACATGGTTCACACATTCACGTCCTCACCTTGGTATCCCTGAACTCAAAACTTATGGCGAGGCAGCGTGGTGACCTGATAATGACCTAGATACAGTGCGCTACAGATAATTCAGGACACCTGGTGCTGCAGCGCCGTCTCTCTGCACGCCAGTGTACGCAGATGTTACACGTGTGGGGCTAATTCCGGGGCTTTCAACCTTGCCGGCTTTAATGTCATTGTGTGAATGTTACAGTCACATTACAGGGCAATGATATAAAAGTAAAGTTTGACCGTTAATTGTGAAAAGATAACAAAAGTTTATGTACTTATAGTTTAAATACGCATTAACATAGATTCCGATTTCCGATGCTTTATTATGCCAGATTCTACCTTCGCAGTCGCCACACAGAATGGGGTATTGAGGACTCCCCACAGAAGCGTAATTGTAAATGTCATCTGCAGCAAAGTACCAGCACCCTTCTCCACGACATAAAGGCGCTTTCGGAATGGTTATACCCTTGTTACACCTACCGAGTAGAGTGGCGAGACAGTGGGCTACTCGGCCGATCCTCGACCAATGACCGGCTTGCTACTGACCGAGTGCTCGGCCAAAGATACTGTCTCGGCCACAATTGATAAGAGGGCCAAGTGTAGGTTTTCTTAACCGATCGAGCAGTGGAAATCACCTAAAATTTGTATGCTCGCCACTGCTCATACGGGGCGTAAAGACTCGCACTTCCCATGGTATCTATTTCGTAAACAAAGTTTTCCGGTTACGAACGGCGGCGTTTTTTCCTTGTGAGGAATTTCCATGTTATGCGTTTATATCGGAGCTACTACTAACGTACTATGCGAGATTTAAGTGTGTCAGCGTCATCTTTTGGAAATGTCCCCGATTTATCACAAAACACACGAGTGCCCCATATTCATTAGAAAAGTGCTGCCAAAGTACTGCCACTTGTCATGTAGATCAGCGATCGTTCTTTACCACTGAAATAAAAAAGTTATAGGATGCTTTAGCTATTGAACTGTTCTGTCACTCGCTGTCAGGGAGCAATATAGTGTACGTAACAGTTAGGTAAATACAGTAATAATTCGGTAAATACTGATTGAACTGCGCCAGAACGCCCAGAAAATAATTACCAACAATAAATTGTTATTGGTTGTTTGACATGCCATGATTTTAATTAAACATAGGTTTACGCTGGTACTTACTTAAATAATTTTCTTTCTTCATTAAATTGTAACCATATAATTATACTATTTAAAATATAGCATAAACTTCTACATAAATGAATACGATACGAAACATCACTACGGTGTACAATAATATGGAAAAAAAGAAAATGTTAAGCATTTTAAATTTGAAAACCGAATTCTAAACCTAACCAATCAACGGTTGCTACCAACTGTCAGATTAAAAACGGCATCGCATTCGCGCGCTTTTAAATTGAATGTTTCAATGTTGCCACTCCGTGATCTCAAGGCACCGGAAATTTAATTGCGTTTGCTGTTTCCGTTTTCAGCGGTTTCAATCTAATCACTTTGCCACGGAAAGTATTTGGTATTCTGTTTTGTTACTTTTAAACTGTAACCGATGGATACTTTTCCATGATTATTAATGCACAAAGCAAGGTGTTAATGAAATCATATTTTTGTTACAGGTACGCTTCACCAAGATTACGCGTAGGTACTTACACATACTCAGGTAACTTTTCAGGTTCTACATATATCTACACATTAACCTCTAACGCGTACCAAAGATAATAAATAATCTAAGATTGTGAGAAGTTTCCCAACTGATGGTTTAATATAGAGGATACTGCCGGAAAAGGGAGTCGAAAGCGGAAACAGAGACGGCAAAATTTATAGGCTCCATTCCTTCGAGTATTGCCAGCTGGAGGCCTAATAGAAAATATTGTTTTATTTTATTCCGCTCCTCGTAAATGGCGCCAGAAGCAGAGATCCGGTGTTGCCTGTTTATTGCGAGTAGTGAGCCAAGTTGGCGGGAAATGGGCTAAAATGCTGTTATTGGATGAAGGTGATTTCAGTAATTTCGAGGATAAATTGTGAGGTTTACGTTTTTTTATTCAGGTGCTATTGTCAGGTTTATTAGCAATTTTAGTGCCCACTTTTTTACTATATACGTTTATAAATTAATGACATCATTATAATTATATTCGCTCGTGCTTTTCATTTATTTCAGGTAGGTAATTTTTCAATTCAATTCTCATGAAACTCAAAAGCCTGCCAATAAGTTATGGACTATTTGCAGGATATCTATCTAAAAAGGACGTGTTTAATACGATTACTCATACGCCTGTTTAAACATATTAAACAAGGGATCCGCAGCATCTACATACAAAGCGGATCTTGTTTGCCCTGCCAAGTAGTGACGGATGTGGCGCTCTACGGCGCCGCTATTGTTCTGAGTTTTCATATTTTGCACACAGAGAAGAATTCATGTTTCGCGCTATAGTGGATGTCCGGTCACAAAAAGGTGTTTCTAAATTCAAAAGAATCGATAGGTCTGTGTAAAATCTGTTACTATTTTAATAAGAACGTCTGAGCAATACCTTTCCCAATACGCAATATCTTTCAGTAACTGTCGGAAAGTGTTAGTCTAAAGGTAGATTAAACAAAAGCCACTGGCATTATAGCTTCCAGTTCCCGTATATATTTGACTGCTATTAGCTTTCAGGTTCAGTCTCTGGCAACGTTTCACATTGTATTTACCTCTTGAATTGGATTCGACTGTTTTATATTCTCACACAGCGTCACTATTTTCAATTTTGAACTGAAGCACTCTTCGTAAACACGCCACTGTAAAGTCTAAATAATAAATATCTCCCGTTCGGACGATATATCTCTATCTCTTTCACTGGCATTGTGTGGCCCTCAGAACAAGTACTCTGCGACCGCTCGATGTACAAAATTGCACGCCGCCATATTGATGGATCTACATTTGTATTGTTGAACGGGCCCCGCGAATGTTGCTAGACGACAAATCACCTCGTAAACGATCTTTGTTCTTTAGGGGTTTGTTTTTAAACAAATAGGTATGTGAGTTTCTTTGTCTGGTCATACAGCTTATGTTTCCCTTTGGTTGTATGGGTTCTATAATTCCGTACACCTTCATTAATAACGACCACCCGTAGGTAGGTATCGATCCATATGAAATTCATATCTCAGCTAGGACCATTGCAAAATTATAGCTATATAGGTACACATTTTTACCTATGTGTAGGGAGAAATATTTAAAATGTTCCATTTTATTTACCTTTGTTATTAATGAAACAATTACAAAAGTGTTGCTTTTAAAGTCTGTTGTAGGCCTTATATTAAATTGCTCGAGCATTTTTATTGGGCTTCTCTTTATTAAGGCTTCTTCGGATATTTTATAGATGCTATTAAACGGTAACCAGTAAGTAATTGATTGATTTAAAGGACTCAGTTTAGCACCGCAAATCTTCCAATTCGTCGAGCTTTATAAAGTTATTAATCTTAAGAAAACTTCTTCGTGAATATCATTTGTCTTACGCCGCAATGTGTTCAACACATCTGTGAGTTTTAAATACGTTTAGTTTCTTGCTAAAGTTCTCTTCTTCTTTATTCGAGTGATTGTTCTGAGGATCAATTCCCAATATTCCGCCAACCTATATATATATATATATATATATATATATATATATATATATATATTTTATATATATTTTATATATATATATATATATTTCAGGTGATTAGATTGTTTAATACAATGATGTCTGCGTTAGCGCAGAAACACTTATCTCCTTCGCGGTAGTCTGAAAGAAAGGGTAGGTACTGTTAGTAATAAGGCGGCCAATTGTACCATGTAATACCATCCTTATGTAATTTATGTGTTTGATATTGAATAGTTATGCCCACCGCGGTGGTTCTCACACACTATTCGATGAAGACGAAATTCAAACATTAGTGTTCTAATAATGCTGTCTGGTTTTCTGGCAAACGAGGCAGTATGTGGATATTGGCTGCGGCCATATTTGAATTGGACCGTTTCTCACGCATGAAGGGGCGAATGGGTCGTAATCGATGAAGAGTCAATTGCTTCTATGGAGGGAAACAGGCGGGTAAACACTGAAACTCACTCTAACTTGGTCTTGGGACTGAATTGCTATTGAACTTTGAACACCAATGAAAAGACTAGCCACCCATGCATGCCATTGGCTAGTTTGTGAAGTTTGTCAGAACTGTCAACAGTTGAGTTAACAGTGGAGTTGATTCGAATGCAATCACTGAATTAATTCAAATTGTAATTGAAAATCGGAGTCGACCCAGAATCGAATCGAATTTATGTCGTAACGAATCCGATTTCATTATGATTAAACTGTGGCTTCATTTTCTGTAGGCAAAGTTTTACAGGGTTTATCTTATTTATTGAACTTACCAATTTAAATCGTTTCAAAATAAAACGGGTGATTAAAATATTATATTTTTGTATTTAAACTCACATTATCCTTTTTTGTGAGCTTCGTTTACTTGTCCAGTTTGGCCTTATTTTGAAGATTGTGGTATATGTATATTTTTTATAACTTACTGAGCCATTGTAGTAGTATCTAATGTTACTGACATTATTTATCCAACCCGTATTATATCGTCCATAGCAACATGCCTTTTATACCCGTGTATTGTATCAACGTAATCCATTTTCTATCCTACTTTATATTCTGGGGAAGATTGATTGTAATTGAGCTGGCCCATCCTCTATAAATATCCTATTTAGGTAGGTATATGTACATATAGCACTATGGCGTAGGTTTATTATATTTATGATTAGCAACATAAACTTATGTGACTCATTCTTTCTTTTTAATATGCATGGAAATCTATTTTTATTAATTTATTTTCTCTATCTTTTTCTTGTTGCCCTACGGCATTGAGTAACCCGAGTCCGCGTTGTTCTATGCCCTACGGCCCCTGTCAGTGGGGCAAAGGCAATAAATAGCTTTCATAAGTTTCAGCTTCGTTTATTTTGGAATTGGGTCATCTTTAATAGTACCTATGCATTTTAAAGATACCCAAAAATTACATAGTTACTACCTTGAATCCTTTCTTGAATCCGACAACATTCGCAGCATCCACGTAGACCGTACCTGCCATATACGATATGTGTATTATATACCAATGTATATATTGAGTTCATGTCTATAAACTATAAAGTGTATCCTTCGGAGCTGATCAGGGATCAGGGTCGTGCAGAGACTAAATGTGAAATATGGCGCAGCCGAGAGAATAATGAAGCTGTTCAGATTTATTAGGCAGTGGATGGAGGCGGATAAGTAGTTTACTTAATAAAAATATATAGGATCATATTTTAGTATTCTTTGGTCTCAGTTTTCTTAAATTTAAGATACTAAAAGCCTCCTACGGCAATATATATAAAGAACGACAGTCATATTTTTGTGATTAGGCAGACGCTAATCTAGTGAGTCTAGCTAATTCACGTAACTTTTTCTGTGTAAATTTTAATAGAAAATTTACATCTACGTATTGCTGTGATAGCATACATCATTATGTTATTTCTTTCTTTAAATGTGAAGAGGATGGAAACATGAACTATTTTTGTCTCATTTCATGAATATCATTAGCACACATTCACATACATACAAAATAGTGACAACTATTCTAGGGTGTGAGCGTGTTAAAACCGCTCCGCTCACCGCTCAACCTTACCCCAAGTCCTCAACCTCACGCCCGCGGCTAAAAAGTCTGGCTCCCGATACCGTATTTCAAAGCAGATTACGTAAAAAGTTACCCTTATCCGTCCACTGGCAACACTAATAGTTGGCGGGGCTTACCCCGAAGCCGAGTTGGGCCAAGTTGGCTGGAGAGAAGCTACATGTGATACCTCCGGGTTTTATTGGGCGGAAGTTTGAGAGATTTGGTTGTCGAGTTATGAAGCTATTTTGTGAGTTAGACTTTAGATTTTGCGTGAAGTATGAATGTGGGACCGGGTGTGGCCGCGGAATGCGAGGGTCGTGGTGCGATTTGAGAAATATGTTATGCTTACTATTATGAAACTTTACGTAAAAAGGCTTATTTTTTTTCTGTCGTCATTATTTATTTATTTATTTAATACTTTATTGCACAAATATGAGATATACTTAAGTGTACAAAAAAGGTGGACTTAGTACCATTTATAAATAAAAAAGACTTTTGTTTATTTGTTGTTAGTGGTTACCATTCAAGAAATTAGTTTGTTTTTCTTCGATACGATTAAATTGATACAAATTTAGGAAGATAGCGTAAACAGCGCACGAAGAAAACTAATACTTCTTCGTTAATGAAATTGATTCAAGATAGGAACCGCTGACATTGTTGAGTATTTATTATCATCATTATAAAACTCTATAATAATTATCGTATATAAATACTCCCTATGTGTGTACATAATAATATAACCTATTAGTATTACCCATTTCATAATATTGCTATAATCAGACCGGAAGAAGCAAGGCTATATTTTAAAATTCACTGAAATATTTTGTAGTTTCATTTTTAACGGGAAGAGATTTACTCGAAACCTCTTCAACTAAAGCTCCATCTCCATAGAGGCTTTTAACGCATTAAAGTGGGTCTTAAAAAGTATAAAGTTCACTTTATGAATAAAAGTGAAGAATAGTTACGAGCTTTGAAAACTGGAGCTAGTGCTCAAAAATAGTCATTAAACCGTTCCTTGCGTAGTTAGTTGCACTTACCGACTTCAAAATATAATGATGGTCGGCAAATTAATGTATTAGCATTTTACATTAGGTGTTGTCATTACATCATCCCGCGTCATTTAAGTGACTTATTGTTATATTGGTGGTACAGTACAATCGACTGTTGATGAACAGTTCAGAATCTGTCAATTTAGTATCTGTTTTTTTAAAAAAAACAGACTTTACTAGCTATAATAGATATCGTAAACATTTCCGTGGTAAATATATTATGTACATTTGAAATATATTATTTCTTACATACTATTTAAAAGTACTTATACTAAACTATCTATATATTTTACAAATAAAAAAGATAAATACTTATAATAATATTCTGGCCTGGAAATATTCTACCCTTAATAAACAGGAGTTTATCAAAGGTAGAATACTTCTTTTAGTTCGCTGCCGTCGCCTGGGATGGTTCCGATTATTTCTTAAATATTTTATGGGTACAATTGCAAGTTTTAACCGGTAGTGGTCGGGTTGGGGTGGCTACCTAAAAAAATTAAGTTTTAAGTATGAAAACTAGGGGGGCTGAGAACATTTATTACTGACCTATGTTTGACATATTTTTGTAGTTTTAAAAAGCAAAAATCAATAACCCTCCTTTTTGCTTCGCCGAAGTCTTTCTTTTTAATATGCATGGAAATCTATTTTTATTAATTTATTTTCTCTATCTTTTTCTTGTTGCCCTACGGCATTGAGTAACCCGAGTCCGCGTTGTTCTATGCCCTACGGCCCCTGTCAGTGGGGCAAAGGCAATAAATAGCTTTCATAAGTTTCAGCTTCGTTTATTTTGGAATTGGGTCATCTTTAATAGTACCTATGCATTTTAAAGATACCCAAAAATTACATAGTTACTACCTTGAATCCTTTCTTGAATCCGACAACATTCGCAGCATCCACGTAGACCGTACCTGCCATATACGATATGTGTATTATATACCAATGTATATATTGAGTTCATGTCTATAAACTATAAAGTGTATCCTTCGGAGCTGATCAGGGATCAGGGTCGTGCAGAGACTAAATGTGAAATATGGCGCAGCCGAGAGAATAATGAAGCTGTTCAGATTTATTAGGCAGTGGATGGAGGCGGATAAGTAGTTTACTTAATAAAAATATATAGGATCATATTTTAGTATTCTTTGGTCTCAGTTTTCTTAAATTTAAGATACTAAAAGCCTCCTACGGCAATATATATAAAGAACGACAGTCATATTTTTGTGATTAGGCAGACGCTAATCTAGTGAGTCTAGCTAATTCACGTAACTTTTTCTGTGTAAATTTTAATAGAAAATTTACATCTACGTATTGCTGTGATAGCATACATCATTATGTTATTTCTTTCTTTAAATGTGAAGAGGATGGAAACATGAACTATTTTTGTCTCATTTCATGAATATCATTAGCACACATTCACAATATTGACATACAAAATAGTGACAACTATTCTAGGGTGTGAGCGTGTTAAAACCGCTCCGCTCACCGCTCAACCTTACCCCAAGTCCTCAACCTCACGCCCGCGGCTAAAAAGTCTGGCTCCCGATACCGTATTTCAAAGCAGATTACGTAAAAAGTTACCCTTATCCGTCCACTGGCAACACTAATAGTTGGCGGGGCTTACCCCGAAGCCGAGTTGGGCCAAGTTGGCTGGAGAGAAGCTACATGTGATACCTCCGGGTTTTATTGGGCGGAAGTTTGAGAGATTTGGTTGTCGAGTTATGAAGCTATTTTGTGAGTTAGACTTTAGATTTTGCGTGAAGTATGAATGTGGGACCGGGTGTGGCCGCGGAATGCGAGGGTCGTGGTGCGATTTGAGAAATATGTTATGCTTACTATTATGAAACTTTACGTAAAAAGGCTTATTTTTTTTCTGTCGTCATTATTTATTTATTTATTTAATACTTTATTGCACAAATATGAGATATACTTAAGTGTACAAAAAAGGTGGACTTAGTACCATTTATAAATAAAAAAGACTTTTGTTTATTTGTTGTTAGTGGTTACCATTCAAGAAATTAGTTTGTTTTTCTTCGATACGATTAAATTGATACAAATTTAGGAAGATAGCGTAAACAGCGCACGAAGAAAACTAATACTTCTTCGTTAATGAAATTGATTCAAGATAGGAACCGCTGACATTGTTGAGTATTTATTATCATCATTATAAAACTCTATAATAATTATCGTATATAAATACTCCCTATGTGTGTACATAATAATATAACCTATTAGTATTACCCATTTCATAATATTGCTATAATCAGACCGGAAGAAGCAAGGCTATATTTTAAAATTCACTGAAATATTTTGTAGTTTCATTTTTAACGGGAAGAGATTTACTCGAAACCTCTTCAACTAAAGCTCCATCTCCATAGAGGCTTTTAACGCATTAAAGTGGGTCTTAAAAAGTATAAAGTTCACTTTATGAATAAAAGTGAAGAATAGTTACGAGCTTTGAAAACTGGAGCTAGTGCTCAAAAATAGTCATTAAACCGTTCCTTGCGTAGTTAGTTGCACTTACCGACTTCAAAATATAATGATGGTCGGCAAATTAATGTATTAGCATTTTACATTAGGTGTTGTCATTACATCATCCCGCGTCATTTAAGTGACTTATTGTTATATTGGTGGTACAGTACAATCGACTGTTGATGAACAGTTCAGAATCTGTCAATTTAGTATCTGTTTTTTTAAAAAAAACAGACTTTACTAGCTATAATAGATATCGTAAACATTTCCGTGGTAAATATATTATGTACATTTGAAATATATTATTTCTTACATACTATTTAAAAGTACTTATACTAAACTATCTATATATTTTACAAATAAAAAAGATAAATACTTATAATAATATTCTGGCCTGGAAATATTCTACCCTTAATAAACAGGAGTTTATCAAAGGTAGAATACTTCTTTTAGTTCGCTGCCGTCGCCTGGGATGGTTCCGATTATTTCTTAAATATTTTATGGGTACAATTGCAAGTTTTAACCGGTAGTGGTCGGGTTGGGGTGGCTACCTAAAAAAATTAAGTTTTAAGTATGAAAACTAGGGGGGCTGAGAACATTTATTACTGACCTATGTTTGACATATTTTTGTAGTTTTAAAAAGCAAAAATCAATAACCCTCCTTTTTGCTTCGCCGAAGTCGGGTAAAAAGAAGCGCAAAAGCCGAAAATCTAATAAAATGTTGAACAAAAATGTCAGCCGAATTATCAGTATTTCACAGAATCAGCAGTAATTGGCTCGCATAAACCTCCGACCCGCCTGCGTTTAACACCCTGTATACTCCGACAAAAATGCTCAACTTAACGGCCAACGGTTAAGTACTCAACTTAAAAGGGTGGTTATTTGCTAAGTTAATTAAGCCGAGCTAAATACGGAGAAGTGAAGGATGCAGTTTGAAACACTGATGATTATAGTGCCTGATATTAGGTAGGTACCACAGACGGGTAGAAAAAGGCAGATTACTAGTAGGTATTATTATAAAATCAAATACTAACTAACCTAACCTAATAGAAATACAACAAAAAAAACCAAAAAAAAACACACACTCACGCCTTGTACTAATTTACTCCCTTGCGGGGTAGGCAGAGGTGCATTGCTGCCAGAAATACAAATTTACCCACAAATAGTCAAAAACCTTATATATGTAAAATCGTGATTGTGTTCTATTCATAGTTATTTCTTTGGTTTGGTTGAATTTGTTAAAAGTAAGTGAAATAAACCTCCCATATTTGCCAAACAGTTATTAAATGAAAAGGATAAACTTAAACTACCTCACTGTGTAAGTTTCACTGTAGCTGTTGTGATAAAATTCTATGAAGTGTAACTAGAAACTATAAAGTGGGATTGTAAAAAAGCCCGCTGGCGCTTGCCCGTTGTAGGTTTACTTCTAGGACATACCATTTATGAGTTTCAGCGCGTTGAAAGAAACGGACTCGTGTCGACACAAGCTGATTATTTTCTGTTTTACGTTGCTGTAACAGACTTACGATCTTTTTCCACTATTAGAGTCCGTTTGGCATAAAAACCTTTGTTTATTTTAAATTAAAATTTCGGCTGGTTAATTAATATGTATTTTACCACGACAATTATTAATTAATTATGATATCGGGTGTCGAGGTCGGGCGGTGCAAAAAGGTCTTAATCTATTGTATATTACAAAATTTTTCGGCTGGTTTCCGGTTGATCATTTCAATATCTCTAACGAGAAGAGCTAGTGGGTGTACCGCTTAGATATTCTATAAAAAACTTATTATAAATCACCGACGAATATCAGTCATATTTTTTAGAGGAACCTGTTGTTACTCAATTTGTAAATTGGTTGAATTTTCCTAAAAACATGAAATAACAGAAATATCAATGCCAACATAAGTTCATCATGGAATCATGGGTGAAGGGTGAATAACTAAAATCGCCTAGGAGACGACTATTTTTCTTTGTTTTCCTTTTTATTTACTATGTTACCTAAGTACTTATTAGTAAGCTCACGCAATAAAACAAAGGTTTGACTACTAGGTACTACCAAAATGTTGGTAGAGCAGCTGTGTCCGTAGTCGCTCGATGTCGATGTAAGAAAGAGCCTGCAAAAAGTAAAAAACTTTCTCTACTAGACACAACTTATTTTTGCTCACAATTGTAATAACAGTAGGTTTTTATTACTTTTTATCCTAACTATTATTGTGCCCGATAGTAGAAAGTTTTATTTTACGAGAAAAACGATACAAAGTTACATTTACATTATGGAATTTACTATATTTAGAGGAACAGGAATGTTGTGGATTGATATGATCTTCTGTGACCTGAATCACATCCCTATCAAGATTAGCCATTATAAATGTGAATTCGCTGCATCTTACACTGGTTTATCAAATTAAATAATGGTTTGTTTTTACCGTGGTCTCCAATCAGTGTTGTTCACAGCGGATGTGCAGGTCAATTGAGTTGATCTCAATTTGTAGGTACGTGATGTCAGTGTTCCTTAGTTACTCTTTGCATAGGTAACGAACCTGTAAATTTCTTTGTATACTTGTTAGTATGTTAGATAGGTATATTGTTTATCAAAAGAAGAAAACTAGGAAAACTGATTTTTATCTGATTTTTTCAAAATTATTTTCAGGTTAGTATACAAAAATAGAAGGGTCCTATAAAAATATACTAGGTGAATAAATGTACGAGTGCCTACAATATTGCCAGATATCTCAGAACAAGCGGTCACTCTATATCCTAATTTGTGGTCACAGTTATTTCAAAAAATTACTTTAATATTTCTCTCCGTTATTACTTATAGAACATTTCCCTCACATTAGTGTCTCCACTCGCCACTGCAGCCGACATGGTCAATTCTTTTTCACTTGTTTTTTCTTTATTCCAAAGTTCTCGGTAACCACAGCCAGAATCAGCGTTCTGAACTTAAAAGTTAGCGTCAAGTAATGCATTTTGCTTTATTTTTCTTTTTTCTTTGTCGTGGTTGCAAGCAGGCGTCTAGTAACTAATGCCTTTGCCGAGACAAGACAGTATTTCGCTGTGTTTTTTATGTCTTTTTTGTGTCGTGCTGGCGGAAAATGACGGCACCTTTTTTGTGCATTCTTTTTGTACAAGAGTATTTATGCTAGCTATGAACAAGATTGCACTGACAAAGTGATTGTTTGTTAGTCTATTTATTAGTCTTATAAGCAATATACACTCGTATGGGATAATGATATTAATATCCCATAGCACCCTATTTCGGTTAAAACATGACTTACAGGGCTATAATATTCCTCTAATATACAATATTCCCGTAAAATGTACCCTCTTAAACTAAAACCTAAAGCCCATACTTCAGTGCCCACTATCGAAACTATTTTCATAAATATTCTCAGGTTCCAAACTTAATGAACGTCCCCGAAGCTTAGCCGATAGTTTTAATGAAGTGTAAAAGCTTTGGGAATATTCGGAAGCGGTGCATTACCCCGCCGCGGCCTCCTCCTACTTGAATATACATTTTAATCCAGCGGCTCTCAATGTTTTACATATTTTGTATTCTTCTCTTATAATTATTATGTACGAGTTATTTTTTTATTATTACACTTTATTGATTGTGTTCTTGAAGTGTGTGTTATAAATGTATGACTTTTCTTTCTTTCTTATCTAACGACATCTTGCTAGCCGCCCATTAGAAACTAGTAATGAAGTTAGGACACATCGGCAGCGTCGTAATAATATATCTTGTGAACGGAAATTCTGTTTGATAAATTATTATATTAAAAAAATACAATTGGTTTTAATGGCATCCCGGCGCACACTTTGAGAACCGCTGGCTCAAACCGTATTATCGTTGTAGCGCACCACACTAGCTGTGAAATATTTGGTCGAATTCAGCGCGTTTTCAGTTCTGCTTGGCTCAGTTATTAAATTTGAAAGTAATTGGAGCTTTGCACTTTCAGGAGAATGTTTCAAGTTTAAGATTTATTGTATTAGACGAAGTTTTCATAAGTAGGTAACAGTTTTTTGAACTCACGTTTGTCTGATCAATAATAGGCTGACACAGGATACATGACACATCTTATTTTATCATCTGTTTTACATCATCATGGGTCTGTATATGTATATGCGGACTCACAACTGTAATCCCCGAAGGGGTAGTCAGAGGTGGCTCACAAACGAGCCACCCACTTTTTGCAGCACATTTGTACTCACGTGATAGGTTGCGAACCATATCGCGGTTTGGGAATAATTACAATGCACTTAGGATACACATCTAGAATCTAGATGTGAAGGTTTCCTCACGATGTTTTCCATCACCGTTAGAGCACGTGGTATCATTGTACTTAAACTCCTTAATTAAAAACACAATTGAAAGAATTCATGGGTACAAGCCAGGATTTGAACCCACGGCCTCTCGATTGACAGGACGAGGCCTTATCCATTATGCCACCACCGATCAGGGGTCCGTAATTATACATTCTGGATCTAGACCTCTCTCAAGGAGTGCCACAATACCCTGTCCTCGGCTTTTTTCACTGAGCCACTACCAGCTACCTGTCTAAGGTAGTTGGTCCAGCGGCCCGGAAGGCGTCCCACGCTACGCCACGCCTGTTCGTATACATAGATTAGGCTAAACTCAGATTTAGTATTCTTCCAGCATCCTGCCTATTAGTGATGCACAAAGCACCGCCTGGAGACCCCTTGTGGCTTTAGTAGGGATACGCAACACATAGAGTAAATTACAAGTATACTGTATTAATCGACCGTCTCGTACCGATGCGCTTTTAGGATACTTAATTGCTACATGGAGATATCAGCGTAAAAGTGGCACATTAGGTATAATAATAAAGTGATTATTGAATATAAATGTTACCTTTGCGCTTCTTTATTATCGTGTCGGTGACTAAAACTAGAGTTAGACTAGTGTTGCATGATTGCATGGTATCTCTTCAAAGTTTAATATTTCATCAGGCAAGTAGATACATTAGCCCTTCAGCAGATGTAGCAGGCAGTAAGTGCTGATAAACTCAGTGATAAGTCTCTTTAGCTGTAGGTGCTTCTGTGAAAACTAATATTTCAGCAACTTTGAAACGGAGGGATCATAAATCACCCAAGGCTTATTTTCCTTTGAAATTACATTTCGCTGAAGGAAATAAACGTAATTAAGGTTCTAACCGGCCCTAAGAGCCCTCATCAACTGCTGTTTGTTTATAATTACATAAATCGTAACGTTCGGACTTTAAATGTAAATATCTTAGCTGGAAAGAAAACTCTATCTCTATCGATGTGGTTGTCTGGAAGAGATTACTTTTAGTAATAAGGCCGCCGATTGTACTATTTCTTTTTGATGTTTGTGAAACTGTTTCTGTTTGTGTGCAATAAAGAGTATTTTATGTTTTATCTTTATCTCTTCCTAAGTAGGTAATATTGGACTATTCTTGGGATTACAATACAATACAATACAATACAATACTCTTTATTTGCACCAAAATAGAACATACAAAAAAAAACTTAAAAATAAAAAACAGTACAAAAAGGCGGCCTTATTGCTTATAGCAATCTCTACCAGACAACCTTAAATTAAGTATACACGATTAAGTATACACGATGTTACAAAAGTGGTATAGTAAGTAGTAAGCCAAAAGTGAGTGACAATTCAGAAAAAACTTATTGTTAGTGATACTATTTTTGACTAGACTAGACTGAGTCGGTTACTGTTAGGTTACCCCGTACATACCCCGTACATAGGTATATACTTATATTTATAGTTCGATATAATATTATGTCTGTTTTATGGCTTGCTAGGTGTTATACATATTAAACAGATATACTTACGACAAATATGATTCTTACATTCATTAAAATTCAAAGCCCATGCCTACATACATGTTGAAAAGTCATGATCTAAATTGTAATAAGGGCACACCAAAACTCCCTGGCTCGAAATAATTTTGCTTTCACAACGATGTTATCTCATTTAAGCCTGATAGAGGACCCCTATTAACCTTTCCGTAGATTTATTTAAACTTGTTCAGTAAAATTGTAATTACCTACGGCTAAAGTTGTGTTGATAGAAGGGTTAAATTATAAGATAATTAATTATGTATCTGTGTGGTGTAGGCCTGTAGAGGTAGATGGTTCCAAGTGTTAGAATTAATTGTAGGTATGACAATTTTATTTTAATACAAAAATATGTTGTTTGTTACAGGTAAAAATAACGTAACTGAAAGAGACTGAGAAGTATCACAAAACAAGGTAATTTAATTATTTATGTACGTATCGAATAATAACTTTTCGTAAGCTAGGGTCACACTAGGCTGTAACTGCTTTAGATTCCATTTGTCTGCAAATAGTGTATTCTATCCATATTTTCCCCGTGTAGTGTGAAGTGGCGGTGTTCGCGACAGTTGCCGCCTTCCACTCTACCTCCACACTGGTGTTCTAGATTTATCTCATTTGTGGAATAAACCAAGTACCACTCACTGGGCTTGAAACATAACATTAATCTGAAAGATAACTGTGTATGGATATACTTAATATTATTGTTTTTTCAACGTCTTCTGCAGAAACAACTTATGCCAGATGTTGTCGGTACGAAGTTCTAAAAGGAAAAGCCAATCCTCTTTGAGATTGGCACGAAGAGTTCGCTAACTAGGTGTCTGGTGGTTCGATGCAAAAATACTCAACAAACTACGTCCACGTGGAAACTTTCACGTTCAGAAACCTACAGCTCGCAGGTTGGCGCGGGATTTGTGCAATCGTCTGGAAATTGCATGTCGGAATGATAAATGGTGTGGGAAACTTAATGTATTTAGTTTCCGAACGAGTGACGGTTACAAACTTACACGGCAACAGATGCGTTCCAAATTCGAAAGTTGTTCTGAAAAAGTTTTATCGTTATCGTCAACTATTGCATACTTATTACAAAGATATACTATTTCATGCATTCGTCGTTTATGCATTTACAATGCTTGATAGTAATTATTTGGTTTTCATAGCTCCTTTCGTCCTCAATAAAAACAACAATGTCGCACTTTTATGGTGCACTTTCAATTTAAATAAAATGTAGAATAATATTCCTTACAAAGTATTACTACCTACTTACTCGTGGCTGGCATATGCATGCTTAAAAGCGAGTTTAAATATTCTATGTGCTAATAAAATGTGCACTCTTAGTGGGTATTTCATTCGAGATGGTGTGTCATTAAACGCGCACTCTTTTATTAATATTACTTTTTTACGGCGAAGGAAAGCGTACTATATAGCCGACCCCCACAAGTAAAACCTAGCCATCTCCGCATACTATTAAATTAAGCATCTAAGTATATTTCATCCAGCTTCTAGAAAATTTGATGCAAACATTTTTAAGTGGCGTCTAACGATACCTGAAACTATGAAACTTAATATTATTATTATAAAGTGAAGTTTTACTCCACAATATATTAAGAGGAGAGTATAGGTTCGCGATCCTAGCGAAATAGGTATTTAGGAAAAGTATTGCTGTCGCTCGTGCACTCGCCCGCGCCGGGCACCGCACACACACATGCAAGTAGCGTCACGCACACATCGATGGACGCTGCCGCGCCGCCACCGCCGCCACCGCGCCGCCCCGCGCCGGTTGGCGAGAAATTGCGACCAAACACGGAGTGTCTTCGTCTTACCTTCATATTATTATTTCTGTGTTGTGCTTGTGAGTTGTGACTTGTGAGCGAAACTTGAAATTATTGAAGATAAATAGAAAGAAGTATAAGTAATTAGTGATAATTTCATGTGAGTTTAAGTATTTTATTAAGTACATAAAATGGATTTTTGATTATTGGAAAATAGACCTTTTGCCGGTACTTGGACTATCATTTTGTATGTAAGGTTATTTACATCTATATATGCAGTGAATCTAAAAAACATTATGATAGTTTTGTAAAAATATAAGTTTATAGGTAAGTACCTACTAACAAAGTTTCGGGGCTGTTTATAAATCTTGAGTTGTCTTAGTATTTATTTCTTTTAGCATGAGAAGCAAAAGCAAGGAGTCTAAACTTTCAAGCGAGACACTCGAGCTTATGAGGCAGAGACGCGAATTTCCGTCGGCAGGTGACACTTCGTCAGAACTACGGGTACTCAACAAGCGTATAAAGAAGCTGATACGAAGAGATCTCCGTCGCTCCAACACACGCGCCATAGAAGCAGCAATTGAGCAAAATCGGGGGTCAAAACTCTTCGTTCAGCAACTTGGGAGAAGCCACTTGACGAAGTTGAGGTCTGCAGATGGTAATATCGTTGCCTCTAAGCCGGAGGTTCTTGTCGAAATCGAAGGTTTTTACGGACAACTTTATGCTTCACACGCGCAGAAGTCTGTGGCTCAGCTCACCGATTCCAGAGCGCCACTAATACGCCACTACACTGACGACATCCCTGACGTCGACATAGGCGAGATTAGGATAGCCCTTGAGCAGCTTAAAAACAACAAGGCTCCGGGTGAAGACGGAATTACTACAGAGCTTCTGAAAGCTGGAGGTATTGCAATCCTCGAACAGCTCCAGAGGCTCTTCAATTCGGTTCTTCACAATGGCATTACACCGGAGGCATGGTCTGAGAGCGTCGTGGTATTGTTCTTTAAGAAGGGTGACAAAACCCTTCTGAAGAACTATAGACCGATCTCGCTTTTAAGCCATGTATACAAGCTGTTCTCAAGGGTTATCACGAACCGTCTTGCCCAAAAGTTAGACGAGTTTCAGTTTCGAAAAGGCTTTAGTACAATAGACCACATCCACACAGTAAGGCAGATTATACAGAAGACCGAAGAGTATAATCAGCCTTTGTGGACTATGAAAAAGCCTTCGACTCCATCGAGACCTGGGCAGTTTTGGAATCCTTGCAGAGATGCCAAATCGATTGGCGCTATATCGAGGTGTTGAGATGTCTGTACAACGCCGCTACTATGACTGTCCAAGTACAGGACCACAAGACAAGACCTATCCAACTGCAACGTGGAGTGAGACAGGGGGATGTGATATCTCCGAAACTGTTTACCAATGCATTGGAAGATGTCTTTAAGACGTTGGACTGGAAAGGACATGGCAAATGTATAAATGGCGAGTACATGTCACACCTCCGCTTCGCGGACGACATCGTTATTATGGCAGAATCTCTGCAGGAACTCAGCTGGATGCTAAGTGGCCTAAATGCTGCTTCCCGACGTGTAGGCCTCGGTATGAACTTGGACAAGACGAAAGTAATGTACAATGCTCACATCAAACCGGAGCCGGTCGCCGTTGGTGAGGCAACAATCGAAGTTGTGCAAGAATATGTCTACCTCGGGCAGACTATTCGGCTAGGCAGAAGCAACTTCGACAAGGAGGCTGCAAGGCGCATCCAACTGGGTTGGGCTGCATTCGGGAAACTTCGTCACATATTCTCCTCGGCCATTCCTCAGAGCCTGAAGACAAAAGTCTTCAACCAGTGCGTCCTGCCAGTGATGACGTATGGTGCAGAGACGTGGACACTGACGGTAGGACTGGTCCACCGATTTAAAGTCGCTCAGCGTGCTATGGAGAGAGCTATGCTCGGGGTTTCTCTGATGGATCGTATCAGAAATGAGGTTTTCCGTCAGAGGACTAAGGTTACCGACATAGCTGTCAAAATATGCAAGCTGAAGTGGCAGTGGGCTGGTCATATCTGCCGAAGAGCCGATAACCGTTGGGGTAGACGAGTTCTCGAGTGGAGACCACTGTAAGTAACTATGTTAGTTTAGATGTGAGGTAAGTAAATAAAATTTCCTAAGTAACCTAATCCATGTTGAGTGAGGATTAAATATAATATAGTAATTTTTTTGCTTGAAAACCTACTAGTACTTTAAACTTTTCCTATTCACATCTTTTTATATACAGGGTGTCCCAAATTAAAGTGCACATCCAAATTATAGTGACTTAATTTGTTATTCTAAACAACTTTTGTTTTACGACTTTTGTAAATTCGTGAAAAAAAATCTACTGTCTATAGTAAAAAATCTCATAGCCAACAAAGTTTCTATGAATAAGCAAAAATAAAATTCGCAAACAATCAAAAGTCTTAAAACAAAAGATGATTAGAATGACGAGTTGTGTCACTATGATTCGGATGTGCAATTTAACATGGGACATCTTGTGTATATCTATAGATATCGATAACGCAGGTGGGATCCCATCTCTACTATCGACTTCACTATGGACATCCCTATCGTACGTGTGCTTTGCTTCCCCCCCCCGACCCTCAATCGTGCGATAGAGAGCACTGCAGCTCGGGACTGACAATAGGTACTTTTCTTGATGAAATTCTGGTTTTGGGAGAAAACGTTTTACACTAACTAAATATCAACCAATCTCTTTGATTTTGGTGTCAATCGCTTCAGCTTAATATATTCTAGGTTTATAGGTTTCGCTTTTTAAAAAAAAATACGTTGTTATTGATCCACAAACGGCTTAATTCAACAAAGTTGCAATCACAAAAAAAACATTATTTGAGGTGCCTATAAGTTTGAATCTATAGAAAATTTTGAAAAAAGGAAAACCTATAAACCTAGTTATTCCTTGTGTCAATAACATATTAAAAAATCATGGAGATTGGATAATATTTAGGGGTAGTAAAACGTTTTCTCTTTTTGTATGGACGAGCAAGTGCTATACTCTACTCTTAATTAAGTGCAGCACTATCTTCCCCGCAGCGTTTCATATTTGATGGAGAGCCATCCATTATTCACAGCCAGAGACTAGAAGTTTATATTTTCTGGTTTAATATCTAGTTACCTAAGCATAAAAAATCTAATTTAGAGTGATATGTACAATATACTTACTTACGTAAATATATTTGGTGTATATTCCGTAGGTATATAAGGATGGCGTTAATATTTTGTGACAGTAAGATCGGTGAAAATGTAATTTAGTTTGCTTGACAAACTGATATGTATGTGCATTCGTCATTGTATACGCACCTACCTTCATACACTTGTGTGGGCAGTAATAAACCAGCTTTGATCCGGAACGGTTGTTTTTATTAAATACCTCAGTGGCGCCGAGGAGCAGTTCAAAGTACCCTACTTTCAAATTATCATGGCTTTTCAAGTGAACATTAGCCCTTTTGATCATAAATGTGATGATTGGACTATTTTCAACGGACGTTTGAAGCAGTTATTTAAAGTTAATAAGATAACGGAAAGTGAACAAAGTGCAGTTCTTCTAACCTATCTTTCGGAGGAGTCATTTCGCTTGGCGCGTAACCTCGCGTACCCGAGTGAGCTTGAAACGTTGGCTTACAAAGATGTGGTTTTATTACTCGACAAACACTTCGCCCCAAGTAAACCATCGTATGCTGACAAGGCGAAATTCTACTAAGAAGTCCAGGCGAAAAGTTGAACGAATGGGCGGCGCGGCTTAGAGGGTTGGCCGCAAATTGCAACTTTTTGACTGCCTTGGACACAATATTGCTGGATCGATTTGTTCTGGGCTTGGGCATAGGGCCTGAGCGGGACAAGCTTTTCGAGCAGGACCCAGCCACGTTGACCTTGTCAAAGGCGATAGACTTGGCGGAGCAGGCGGGCGGCGCGCGGCTCGCGAGGAGTGTGGGCGCAGGGTTGAGCGACATGCCTCTGAAGGAGGAGGCACTGTACTACGGCAGCAGAGGAGGCCAGGCCGGCGGGTCTGGCGAGCACCGGCGCCACGCGGCGCGGGCCCCCGGGCGCGGCGACCACGCGCACGCGCACGGGGACGTCAGCGGTGTATCTCGTTGTGCGGTATGTGGCATGAAAAATCATGCAACCGAAAAGTGTCGTTTCAAATCATACAAGTGCCAAGGATGTGGGCTAAAAGGCCATTTAAAAAAAATGTGCAAAAATAAAGTGCGGTTAAATAATATTGCAGATGAATCTGTGCCGACGGCAAGTGATCTGAGTAACAGTGACTCGGAATGCGAGGAATGTAAATTATTTAATTTACGGTATGTACATCATAAACCATTGTTAGTATCTGTTTGTATTAATTCGGTTACATTAGATATGGAGCTAGATTCGGGGTCGGGAATGTCAGTTATGTCTGAGAAGTTATATCTCGAGCGATTTTCAAGGCTACCTATAAAAAAGTGTAATATTAGAATGTGTTTGTATGATGGGCATAAAATAACACCACTAGGTTTTCTAGAAGTGAGGGTTACATACAATGGACAAGATAAGTTGATTAAATTTTTTGTAATCAAGAATGGGGGCCCTCCATTGTTAGGCCGAGATTTCATGTCTGAATTTGGTGTTGTGCTCACCTCCTTGAATCATAATAGTGTGATACCATTATCTACAGATGTCGACGGTTTATTAAATTCATTCAGCGCCTTATGGGAAGACGAGCTGGGTAAATTTAATCAATTTAAGGTAGACCTACACATGAAAGAAGGTTCAATTCCAAAATTTTTCAAGCCTCGACCGTTGCCTTTCGCGTTGAAAGATAAAGTGGAATCGGAATTGAAAAGACTAGTAGATAATGGTATACTGATACCGTTAAGGTACTCCAAATACGGTACTCCTATAGTGCCAGTGGTAAAATCCAACGGGGAGATAAGAATATGCGGCGATTTCGCATTAACTATCAATAACGATTTGTATATAGATAAATACCCACTGCCTCGAATTGAGGAAATATTCGCTATACTGGGAGGTGGGCAACAATACACAAAACTTGATTTAAAACAAGCCTATAGCCAACTGGAGCTGTCCGAGGACTCTCAGGAGCTCACCACGATCAGTACAACGAAAGGGTTGTATAAATATTCGCGCCTAGTGTACGGGCTGGCCAACGCGCCGGCGATATTCCAACGTACCATAGAATCTGTCCTCGCGGGCATCGACGGGGTTTGCGTTTTCATCGACGATATCGCAGTCACGGGGCCAACAAGGCAAATTCATTTAGAACGGCTCGAATTGGTATTAAAAAGGTTACAGGAGGCCGGTCTTAAGTTGAAAAAGAATAAGTGCGAATTTTTCCAGGACAGTATAACGTACTTGGGCTATGTAATAGATAAATACGGCTTACATAAGTGTCCAACAAAAGTACAGGCCGTTATTAATGCTCCAAAACCTAAAGATGTCACCGAAGTTAAGAGGTTTCTAGGAATGGTAAATTATTACCGTACCTTTATACCTAATGCATCAATGGTGTTGAGCCCGCTGCATGAGTTGCTACGGGCCGGCGCGGCCTGGGAGTGGGGCGCGCGACAACAACAAGCGTTCGAGTTAGCTAAACGAGAGTTAGCATCAGATAGGGTGTTAGCTCATTTCGATCCGGAGGCGCAGGTGCTACTGTCGGTAGACGCAGGGCCGGAAGGGCTCGGGGCCGTGTTGTCACAGCTCTGTAAGGACGGAGTAGAACGACCTTTGGCCTTTGGTTCTAGGTCTTTGTCATCTAATGAAAGAAATTACAGCCAAATACAAAAAGAGGCTACGGCAATAATATTCGGCATTAAACGTTTTCATCAGTACTTGTACGGTAGACAGGAACCTTTTATTTTAAAAACCGATCACAAGCCGTTGTTATCGATATTCGGCAAGAAAAACGGCATTTCGGTGATGGCAGCATCTCGACTGCAACGGTACGCAGTATTCCTGTCTGCATACAATTATACGATACAATACATCTCAAGCGAAAATAATAGCGTAGCTGATTACTTTTCACGAGCTCCAATTTCCGGTTCGGAAATGAAAAATAAAGACGAAGTTAGTGACTTACGATTTATTCAATTATTTAACGTAAACGTTGCGCCAGTTACGTTCTCGACAATTCAGAAAGCAACGGAGTCCGACTCGGTCTTAAAAACAGTGTGTAGGTATATGAAATTAGGTTGGCCGAGGAAAATAAACTGTAATTTAATTAGACCCTATTTTCATTGTAAATCTGAATTGGAGATAGTGCAGGGATGTTTATTGCGCGGGCACCGGGTTGTTGTACCTTCAGAACATAGGAATCAATTATTGAACGAATTGCACAAAGGTCACATGGGCATGGTTAAGACAAAAGCCTTAGCTAGGGCAAAAATGTGGTGGCCGGGCATTGACACCGACATCGAACAGCTGATCAGCGCGTGCGCCTCGTGCTGTGCGCTGCGCCCCGCCCCCCCGCGCGCCCCGCCGGCGCCCTGGCCGCGACCCGCCGCTCCCTGGGAGCGAATTCATATAGACTATATGACAGTTACGCAAAAGAACTATCTGATCGTGGTGGACGCCTACAGTAAATGGGTAGAATGTATATTAATGGAAAATAGCACTAGTAGTAATGCCTTAATAGTTAAATTAAAATACCTATTCACAACTTTTGGCCTGCCAAAAATAATCGTATCAGATAACGATGTTAAAATAAATTCTGATGAATTTAAGGCATTTTGCAAAAACAATGGGGTGGAGCACGTAACATCACCGATATACCACCCGTGCAGTAACGGTTTAGCTGAAAATTCAGTAAAAACATGCAAGAAAATGATCAAATCAATTATAATAAACAATATTGTAAATTCTAAGACCTTGAATGAAAAACTGAATGATTATTTGTTTGAATTTCGAAACACAATGCACTGTACAACCGGTTACACGCCGGCCTATTTAATGTTTGGGCGAAATTTGCGAACTAAACTCGACCTTATTCTACCACCGAATAAGGTGGAATCTTCTGTAAGTCAGGAACCGAATAAACATATTTGTAAGCGTAGTTTTAATATTGGTGATTTAGTTTGGGCTAGATGGTTCATCAACAGAAAGCCAATGTGGTGTAAGGGAGTAATCAAAGACAGGCTTGGTAACAGAATGTTTTCTGTATATTTCATTGATTTCAACGAGTGTGAAAGACGGCATATTGATCAGCTGATTAAACGTTCCAACGGTGAACTTGCACCTGTTACTGAGTCCCCGCACTCTCACCAGCAACTATCTTACCCAACTGGAACATCATTCTTCCCTAGTGGAAATAGATCGGAGACTATTTTAGAGGTAGAAAATAATAGTAGGGAGGAGGAAGGACAGCCCGAGCACATTGTGACGTCGAGCGCAGAGCCGAGCGTGCCCGATAGCGGGACCAGCGCCGCGGTGACGTCACCGCCGGCTGGGGCACCGGCGGCTGTTGACAATGAGCTCGCGCCCACTGAGCCTGAATCCTATTCAAGTAGATTAAGACCTAGAAATAAGATTGTTAATTATAAGATTTAATTGATAGTTGTAGAAAGTTCTTTAGATGTACCTAAACAAACTTATTTTCCTTGTCCTCCAGGTTTTCGAAATAAGGCCGTAGGAGATGATATGTATGTGCATTCGTCTTTGTATACGCACCTACCTTCATACACTTGTGTGGGCAGTAATAAACCAGCTTTGATCCGGAACGGTTGTTTTTATTAAATACCTCACAAACTCTACCCTGACGTCGAAAGCTATGTCCAAAGGCGTTTCAGATCTGCATAGATTTGGATACTCCATTAAACTTGAATAGAGCTCTTGCTCATCCAGCTTTGTGGACGCAGACATCGATGATCGGTCGGCTCTCGAAACCTTTGCAGAATTCATGATATCTTGGTAGATGCAGCTGCTAAATCCGTTAAATGGCTTGCAGATTGTCAAGATTTTATTTAAGTATACATATTTATTTCTACCTATTTTTAATGTAGTGTCATGCCTTTCTAAGGTTGCCTTACACCAAAATTTAAACGCATTTTAATCTATTGATGTCTTGCTCTGACACGATACTGTCTAAGCATGCAAGCGAGCAATAGATGTTCGTTTAAATGTTTGGTGCAAGCCACCCTTAGAATAGAATCCAAGTTTATAGTTTACGTACAAAGCCCATCAGTGGCAATGTGTCTCGGTGGACGAGGACCCAGCTGCAGTTCAGTATTAAGGTTCTCGAGAGACGAAACTATCTGTCCATGTAGCGGAGTGAATGAACTCGTAAACTTGTGTACAAACTTTGGGGTCCTTCGACGCCATCTTGAAAAGTGCTCACCATAAAATTGCTGTGTACATTTTCGGCAGCGAAAATTCTAGACACTTTTCTTGCAAAAGCTTGTCACTGTCAACTTTGGGACACGGTTTTGGTTTTATTTTAAGCTTTGCAACAAAAGAGAAAGTATTGGTACATAATGTTGTGTTGTTTATTTTCTATGAACAAGAACTAAGTATCAAGACTTCAGATATTTAACTAAAAAGATTTTTTCTACTAACAGTAATTTACACCGCTAAAACAAACATCTAAGCTCAATTTTAGAAGATTTGTGTATATAATTAAGTGAATACCATATGAAGCATTTCAAATGTAAAGGCGTACAAAAACAACCCGTCTGCCATTTTTTATGAACAAAAAAATGCTATCAAAGAAAAATAACGCCGCTGTCTTTTGACAAACAATGTCTATTATTGTGGAGGAATAAAACAAAGAGGCTTGTCAAAGGAATTCCTGTTTGTAACTCGAGACAAAGTGGAGAGGTAATGACGAGATGGAGTTGGCCAATCAGATGACGAGAGTGTGGGAACACCGCCCCACATTGAGTCAAGTATATTAAAAAGAGGTAGGTATGCCGGTTGTACAATATTCGTATTATTTTATTGTGTTATGTTTCGTGAATACTGTTCATAAAAACAATGGCTTGATCTCTTTTTACCTCTTAGCTTTCTAAGCGCGGATACAATTTCAATTGTGTGTGTCTGATTTTCCGACAAGGAATCGGTTAAGCTGGTGTAGTGCGAGGTAAAAATCAACCAATAAAATTTCATACAAACTTCGCTTGTGCAATTTTATTGGACAATTTTATTAGGTATCGCATCGCGTACCGCCCCGCTAGCCCACCCCGCTCAGGTGAACTAGCTGCCTTAGATAAATATATACAGCTTCTTAGGTCATTTAGGTTTTTAAATGATTTTATAACGATCGACGAAATCAATTCCCGGTAACTCGCAATAGCTGAATGAACACAGACACTTACTGGCAACTACAAAAAAGGAAACTTTTTTCATAACACATCGCATTTCATTCGAATCCTATCCAATATGCAATATGCGGGGGACACCTAGCGGAGTAGAGAATGGGAAATAGAGCGGCACACTGTGCAGTGTAGCCTCAAATTGGTTGGGGTCGGCCCACTGTGCGGGATAGACCGCGCCAACTTTTTTTTTATAGAGGAACTTTTAAAATGTCTGATTGTGAGACTTTTTTAATTTTTGTTTTTATGCCTCTGTCGTTTAGGTAAGTATATGTTTTGATTTGTATTTCCTTTTCTGACTTATACGTCGTATTCTTGACGTCACATATTGTTATGGTGCCTATCTTTTTTTCTATCAAAGATTAACTAACATTTATGGATTTCATAAATTTAACTCCCCATATAGCGCTTAGTTAACATATCCATATTCAAACACAACCTCTATAACATCACCTATTGTGTAAAGTTCATACTAAGAATAGAGGATGAGTTTATGTAAGCGTGTTTATATTATCTTTGGCATACGGGCTGCTTTCAGACAGGTTCAGTAAGACACCGGAAGCAGAGAAGTTAGTCCCAGAAGCGTCACATGTTTGTTACACACAAGTTTCAAAACAGAACTTATATTATAACATTTTGCCTCAAAGGAGACAGGATTGCGTCAGAGACGGAACAAAATGAAAATACTAAAACTTCTAAAACCTCGTCTTTGAAAGGTGTACTGTGAGTTTCAGATGGATTCTTCCAAACGGATCATTAGATAGTAATCAGTAATGAAACATGTTTTGAAACAGGTATGATTTTCATCTGAACCTTAAATTGTATAGGTCTACTTGGTAAATTATTTGTTACATCGGCATGGCATGTATGGTAAAGGCATAAGGGGGAATTAACATGCATCAGAAATGTCACTCTACTAGAACACAGTCATCATTAAAGACTGAAGGAAAATATTGAAATGAGTCCGCTGAAAGCAATTTGAAAACGGATATTAAAATTCAAGTTTCCCACTTTCAGATGATTAAATATTTGTTTCAGCAAAAACATGTTGAGCTCTAATATTAAGTAATAATTTAAAATCGGGCATTCACAAATATAATGTTCACTGTGAAAACCAATATAGTTGTGTTTTTGAATAATGTTAATATTATTTTCAGTAATTTAATTTACAATTTCAGTGAATTGAAATTGAATTTTAATATCAGGAATGGTGTATACTTATGATGTGCCTGGTGCTGTGAATTTTAAAGCTTTAAGCTCTATTTACAATCGAGTTAATTTATTGAGATTGGTTACTAATTTACTATTATTTATTATTTTACCATAAATAACTTGTCTTCATAGCTATGTATTTGCTTACTAATTCACCAATAATGCCTTTAAAGAAACTTCACACAAAAACTCTTTAAAATTTTAATTATCGATCCGATTCCATGCTTCATAGATTCGACGACGCCATTTTTGCAAAACGTGAGATGTACCGGCTACGCCGTTCGTAGCATGTGAGGTGCTACGAACGGCGTAGCACTTCAAATGCATTGCTACGGAGATATACGCTATCCCTGACTTTCATGGATCGAACGCTCTATCTGGTAATAATAATCCTGGTACAATACGCTTCAGGATTCAGAAATGGCAACACAATTTTGTGTCTTTTATTATTTTTGTTCAGGAGTATTTGGTATTTATTATGTCATTCCAACTGTACCTACATATATTATGAAATAAAAATATTTGTGTTTCATAAATAATTCATATTGTAGGTTGTACAACGATCCTGTAATTACCTTAAGCTGGCTAGGTATATGTTGTTTAAATTTAAATCAGTTACAGATATGAATGCTCAGACCATCACAGACAGAAACAAGGTAATATCACAGATTAGCGGTTGGGTGTTCGATATGTAATGCCAGCATTACGTGGGTAGGTCCCGGGGATTTACCGGCTGGTTTCCAGCAGTAAGCCGGGATTTCCCGCCCACGCTCGTGTCGAAACGCTAACGAAACCTAGTTACACATGAGCAAATAATTTTCGTGAATTTTTAAGTTTATTCGGAGACTCCTCCACACTCATCGGAGGGTGGCCGAGATACAAAACTCATAGTGACACGTAGTTCTTTAATCATTATAATAAAGAACTATTTCTAAACTATCAATCGATTTAAATTTAACCAATATACAATAAGTTTCTATAATATATTTTTAAAGTATAACTAATGGTAATAAATAGAGTTTTATAACTGCATACATACGATGCAATTTAAGCTCTGCTAGAAACTAGCTAATCTCAACACATTTACGTGAATATGCTGACGTTGCCGTGAGCGCTGCTGTAACACTAGCTGTTAACTTGGACGTCAAAATATAACTGTTATAAGTTCTAAGACAAGCAGGAGGTGGCAGGAGTAAGTTTATTAGCAGTGAGGGAAGTTGAGTTAGTACCGAGTATACATCTAGAACAGAAGCGACTTACGACAGCAAATCGTGTCGGTGTTAGATCAGTACGGGCTGAGAACCTGGAAAAGTATGTTCCTAACTAAATAAGCTAACTAATTAAAACTTTGCGCTTTAGTCTGAGTAAGGATGTTTTTTTTGCGATAGTCAGATTCGTTTGTATTGTCTATTACTAGTCTATTATGTTACGACGATTTTGTACCTATGTAGGTATGTGACAGGTAATTAAGTAAATTCAACAAAAAAAACACATTCTAAAGTAAAGCAATCACAAAATTCTAACTTCTAACTCGCGATGTAGTTTTAGCTAATACAGTCTAAACTTGTACCTCGAACGGTATTACCTCAACTATTAACAACCCTATTACAAAGCACTCCATACATCTTCTATTTACATAGAACTCATCGAACACTGCCGCATAGCTCCGCAGCAATGTATAGTGAACTAACGTGTTGAAACTTATCAATACAAAGTTTAGTGTAGAGGTTTAGGTGCAAAATGCTGGTAGTAATTAGTTTGGCATTTATTGAATGTTTAGGATTGAACAGAAAGTTTGACGATTCGTTGATTAGTTGCAAAGTTTATGAAAATTTTAATTAAATGCTTGCTGCCCGTAAGGGTCGACCTTGTAGGAGTAAGGTTAGCCGTGTTTATTATTATGCTAAAATTGAGTTTTTCCTTCTGAAAGGAAGAGATGTAAGTATTATTACGTATAGTTTGAAAGTAAAATTTATAGCAACCGCCACAAAAGATTGTCCCCGATAAATATATAAAAAAAACAACTAAGTATACGGATTCTTTAGCAGCATTCCGCAATATTGAGACATAACATAAAAGTATAAAAACTTGCGACGCTCATTCCTTAACTTTATTTTACCACTCTTTTTAAGGTCAAAAACGTGTCGGTACGTAGCGTACTTTCCCCTTTATTCCTTAGAGCATAAAAGTGTCCACTCATCCAGAATTTCCGCACACTTTCATGTGAAGTAGTTTTAGTTTTTCAACTGTTTTTGATCGAATTCGTGACTGAAATTTTCGGTGTACTTGCCAAATAAATAGAATGTGCTTCTGCGTGATAGTAATATGCCACAAGTAGGAGTCTAGTGCCTGTCGAGACACTGAGCTCTAATAGTTCTAAAATATTTTCGACCGGTCGCATTGAGCGCTTAACGCCTACATAGCTAGTTTCTGCAATCCCCATATGTCTGTTTCTACCCATATTTCCCTGTTCTACAGTTTCAGTCAATTTTGTCCTTAATAACCGGTACAGAATACCCAAATAGGTAAATTCTCGTATATCCAGTCTCTCAAGGGAAGGGGATATTGCTCAAGTCAAGTCACACACAGCCCATCAGGATATGTAGTTATCTTAGTGCAAATAGCTGTTAGTCGAATGTACAGAGATACATAGTATCGGCTTCGTGTGATTATATTGACAGTCCCGCTACGGGTTTCTTCTAACTTTGTGTATAAATCGTATGTGTAGTTTCGAGAATGAAATATCAGTATTTCCTATTTACTATTGGATATATTTATGTATGTAGATGAATAGCGCTCGTTGTTCTATTCTATTCTATTCTCTGTGGGGGTAACAGTACCTGCACCTGGCTCTCTCGAATGGAGTGTCCTCCATTCGAGAGAGCCAGGTGCAGGTACTGTGTATCCTTTGTGCATATCCCCAAGGTCTAAACTGCCTTCCTAAGCTTGGACCATTTCCCACCACGCTGGTCCACTGCGGGTTGGTGGGTTCACATATCTAGATGTGCTAAATCTAAATATGCAGGTTTCCTCACGATGTTTTCCTTCACCGTAAGAGCGATGGTATACATTGTACTTAAATTCAGAAAAGAACTCATTGGTACGTGTCAGCGCCGGGATTCGAACCCGCATCTCTGGCGTGAGAAGCGGGCGCTTACCCGACTGAGCTACCACCGCTCTCTGAAACTGCAACGTGCTCGTTGTTATTAGGCGGTTGTTTTATTATGAATTAGGTACTTATACAAAAACATACCCGAGTAAGGATGCCGGGGCCGGTATAAGAGAAAAGAATGAATGATTTTATAACTGCTGAATCGATTTCGATAAATACTATCCGAAGTAAAAAATTAATGACTCTTCAAATATATAGTATAAATAAATATAATTATCATTTTTAACGGCTACATTCACATGATAAATTAACAAAACTTCAAAGAAGGCATAAATAAAGAACAATATGGTAGAATTTAAAGTCAGGTCCAAATACACAGAAGATTTAGAAAAGTGGACTTTGAAGAATTAATTAGCGTGTCACAGGCACGGGGCAGGTGAGCTTACAGCGCTAAGCAGGTTGTTACGGTGAACGACGACCATTAATCAGTTCATGTGGACTAATCCAGAAGCTTACCTGCTTTGAGTTTAAACGAAACATACTGCAGCCTTCGTTAGTTTGAAAAACTTTAATGAAACTTATTTTGCGTTTTGGATAAAATCGGGAAAAGCTAGTCTTCTATCTATAAAAAAATAGTGCTGATTTTAGTAAGTACCCTTAAAACTCGAGAATGGCTGCACCAAAAAATAGTTGTCAGAAGGTTAGTTAGATTTGAATTAGATACTGAAAATTTCACTATAAATCCTTAGCAAGCGAAGCTGTTTGGCAATAGGTAGTATAGGTTTTTAAAATAAATGTAACTAAAGTGGAAAATTTCGTTTCTGTTTCCGTAGTTCCTATTACAACATTGTCTTGTTCGGTTCGTTAAATATGTTTCTCACGGGAGCCAGCACTTTTAACTTCTACTGCACTGCAATGTTTCAAGTTTGTAACTGCGGCACAGTACGCTAGAACAATTCTTATCTGACAATATGTCGTAAAAGTGCATAAAAAGTTGCGGCCCGTATTCTAGGATGGGACTAGGACTCCAGACTATCGGGAGAAGTTGTTCGCAGAGCAATAAGGTCACCGCGACCTCCTTGCGACTATGTACTCCACTTACTATTAAACTTATTGTTCATTAGTTTTTTTGACCGTTGGTGTTTTGTTTAGTTATTTCTATTGCCTACTTACATACGTTACTCTACTTTGATGCAAATAGGTTCAAGGAACAGTCGTTATGTTTTTTTCAGTTTTTTATGCATATTTAATGGGTTTTTTATGTTTGATAAATAGGACTTTAGGACTTTTTGTTAATACGTAATTTAGAGGTGAAAAACTGTTAAGAAAACAGAAGGGCTAGTACGGGGCGCATTTAAGACGTGACAAGAGTTTTGCATCGCACTCACTCACATCGTGCAGGCTCAAGAGCGAGCGCGACGGAGAACTTTTGTCACGTCTTAATAGTGCCCCGTGCTACAGGGCTAGGATGCAAATTTTCTGGTCTTACATTTAGTTGCTAAACGAACGCTTTTCTTCAATTAAGTTTAAATTGTTAGAACTAGAGAAAATTGCGCTGAAGAATATGACTAGGTACAGCATAAAACCGAGAGCGCTCAGTTTTCTTGAGAAAATAATACGAAGTTAGTACCTACGTAGATAGTTCTGCTGAAACATTAGTTCTACACAAGTTAGCTAACTAAGTGGAAGTTGATTGAAAATACTGCAATTCAGTTTTTATACTAATGCTTCAGCTAGAACTATAATATTAGTAATAACGAAGTAACGATTTCTTTCGAGTGTACCTTCGCTGATGTTAAACAGAGGGTGACAAAATAGTTGAATAGCTAAACCGATTAATAACTTTTTTGTGAATATCAGGGTTATTTACCTACACTACACATGTATAGTTGTGTTGTATGAAAACATAAGTTCATAATTTTTTACGAAATCAAAACTTATACTTTTTATCCTCAAAACAGTTACGAATAGCATCAGACAAGAACATAGGCGCAAGCGCAAATAAATAAGAAACTATAGGTATTGGTAGTAGCTATTAACGATGACAATGATTAGCATTTTTCGGGATTTGTAACGCATTATCGGTGTAGTATTTTAATTGGATATATTAAGTATTATCTTCACTAAAGCAGGTACCTATTTCAGTTTTGTGAAAAGTCAGCACAAGAGTAAAAGATCACAACCTGAAATGAAACCGAAGAGATTTAACTTTCCGAATAGGTAGGTACAGCTTAGATAGCTTTTTGCCTCGCCTCTAGGCGAGGAAAAAGATCCGATATCTCAAGCACGCAAACCTATGTAGTTATCTTTACTATCGGAAAGATCCGTAAGACCATAAACTTTACTGTTATTTTCCCTTGGTCGAACGCACCGTTTAAAAAAAAACTTGAGCATAGACAAGATTCCCGCGCAACGCTTTGTCAATGTCATTTCATTTTTCTACCTGAAGAATTTTCTTTTCTGCAAGTATTTCGCAATGCGGCCTTTCACTTCGCTAATTCCACTTACAAATCACAGAGTGATTTCAGATAAGGCGGGTAATTACGCGGGAAATTGCGATGATTTATTTCTTCGCTCGTTATGATATTTTTTGGTGTTTAGGTTCACCTGATGTGTGTGATAAATCGTAAGGGTTTTAAAATGATAAATCACATATAGTGCCACAAACTTATCTGTTCCGGTGACAGCTCACGTAAATGTGTAATATTTCTTCATTCTATAAGATTTTAAGATTGCCCATAGTAGTAATTCGCCCTTGCGGTATTAATAAACCCATCTAATCCTTAACAATATATAATTCATTAGTAAGTAATGAGATATGGATCAATTTAGTTCGCTCTCACCGGAACAGATAAGTTTGTGGAACTGTAAGTAGACAGATTAATTACGTTTAGTCTGTGTTTAAGTGTCTTAAATAAACTACGGAATATACTGAGTACTAAGACAGTAATAAATTTCTTCGTTGGTTCAGGTTTGGTTACAGTTTAAAGGAACACTTAAGCGATTGAGTGGTTTCTGCATCGAACCTAGCCTGGATTAAACTTTTTTTTTTTTTTTATAAACGTTTATTGTTGATCAGAGTATAACTTACAAATTACATATATATACTCCCAAACTGCAGTACAGTTTAGCGGGAGACAAAGACTCGCATTTATACAAACAAATTAGGTAAGTTACACAACTAATAGGTATATATATCTATTACTAGTGTAAATTTAGTAACTTATGCTATTACAAGTTATTATTAAAGATTACATAGATGTACTTAATAAACATATGCATTTAGTGTACTTATAATACTCATTGCAGGTAGCTTAATCTTGTAATAAATGATATTTTATTTTATTTTTTATAGTTTTTTTAGAACATCTTAGTTTTAATAAATTAGGTGGTAAGTTATTAAATATAGTCGGTGTTAGGTATTCTTTAGTACGTTTGCCATAAAAATTGTTTATATTCGGTTTGATTAATACACTTTCTTTAGATTGTCTAGTAGGATACATATGAATTTTAGGTTTTTTATATTCATCGTTATAATATTCTTCTATTACATTAAATAATATATGCTTTTTTTGAACAGGTAACACATTACATATTTTAAATAACACATCATAATCACTTTTACATTCTGAGCGAGTTTTCTTATCAACTAACAGTTTTAGGAATCTAATTTGGAGTACTTTTATCTTATTTAAATGTGAGATAAATGTGGTGCCGTAAGAACCCGACCCGTAGGTAACAAATGATTCGACAAGTGCATGATATATCTGGTACATAATACTTTTTGGTACATAATATTGTAGCATGCAGAATTTACCTAATATTTGCCTCATTCTTGTGCAAATAGTGTCAATATGTAAGCTCCAATTGAATCGTTGGTCTATTGTTAGCCCTATATACCTATAGCTACTTACCTGTTCTATAACCTGACAATTACAAGCTACATCTCCGTGCAGACACTCGAAACTGTGGCCTTTTAAAACTAAAGGGTGTTGCGAATCTTTGGATCTAAGGTAACTTGAACGGATGTGCATCGTTTTGGTTTTCTTCATGTTTAATATAATACCGTTGTCATGAGCCCAGCGGTTCAAGTTATCAAAGTCATCCTGTAGTTCATTGCGGATTTCCAATAAGTTATGGCCAGAATATAGTAAGCAAGTGTCGTCCGCAAACATGTATTTGTCACAATTTTTTATAGTATTAGGCATGCTGTTTACATGCAGAATGTAGCAAGTTGGACCGGTCACTGAACCCTGCGCCACACCAAATAACAGCTGCTTAGGTTTACTTAACGAGTTGTTCACCTTTACTACTATAGATCTATTTTTAAGATAATCTTGGAACCATTTTAGAACCTTACCTCTTATTCCCGATTCACTCATAGCTTGCAGCAGTATAGGATGGTCCAGAGTATCAAATGCCTTCCGGAAATCAATAAATAGAACAAGTACATGCTGTTTTTTATCTAGGTAGTTATTAATTTTATTGCTAAAGTGTGAAAGAAGTGTCTCTGTGCCTATTCCTTTTTGGAATCCATATTGTGATGAATGAATAATGTTATTTCGAGATAAGTAGGTGGATACCTGTGACATAATAGCTTTTTCAACTATTTTGTTAATAGTAGGTAGAATCGCTATCGGTCTATAATTACCCGGGTCCATGTGGCTTCCACTCTTATATACTGGTCTTATAATTGAAGTTTTTAATTGGTCAGGGTACATACCTTTTGACACGGATAGATTAATGAATTTTGCTAAGACGGGGCTAATTTGTGATTTGATGTATTTTATATCACACATTCGTATGTTATCCACTCCCGCTGATTTCTTAACATTTAATGAAGTTATAATTTTTTCTACAACATCTGATGTTATCGGTTTAAAGAATATAGATTTATCTACTTCATTTACATAGCTTTCTCTGATTAATAATTGCCTATCGCAGTTATGTTTAATTTTTACTATTTCCTCTGCATAATGACATTTAGGTAATTTGTCTAGGTGTTTTACTTGTACTCTGATTAATATGACCTAGACGTGTCTGTGATGGTTGCGGCAGTGCAATTAGTTGATATGCTATATACTATACCTTGTATGGCTGAGAATAACGAATGAGTATTTGATTCCTTGACTAAATATTTGGTATAATCATAATAATATACTTACTTTGTAATTAGTAATGACGTGACCAAAAAAGTTTCTATGGTTACAGTTGTTTTTTTCGCGAATTTCCAAAAAATACGCAAGATGTCCCCCTGAACAACCCCTTTCGATTTACTTTTATACGATTTTATACGTTGTAACTTTTAATGTGTGAAATAGTATGAAAGCAAATACCAGTCATCGGTAGATAGAGTTATTGAAACTGACAGTTAGTATACCACTTAACACCCTGCAAATCATTTCGTGCGAATGTAAATTTTAATTTCTTTATTTTTCAAACGTTTAATCAAACAAAGTAACAACAGTCGCCGCAGTGGTTTGCGCGGGAACAAAAAGACGAGCAATTTTCCAGCCGACAACCGCGTTGTTCAGGAGGGTCACTCTCTACATTGAAGAACGAACGACCGAGAATTGTCACTCAGTCGGCACGCTTAATACAACGAATAGTCATGGTTAGTGCTGTAGATTTCCTTTGCCGAAGTTTCGGAGCTCTGCGCTAACTACGGCTCTATCTCGTTGCATTAAAATTAAACGTGCCGATTGCACGACAGCTCTCGTTGGTTCGTTTTTTCGTCAGTATAGAGTAACGCCCCTGTGATGCCGCGGTGTGTTCCAGCCAGAGACAATGTGCGACTCGTGTCCCGAACACAAATACTCTTTGGTGAGACCTACTTTTTCAGTTTTTGGAGTAAAAAAATCAAGTTTATCTAAATCATTTTTACAGCAAGTAAGCTCCAGTGACTTTTATGTATGGAACAGCTGTTTTTCATGATTTCAGTTAATTCAAGAATAAAGTTAAGTTAAGTTATAAATGTCTCTTTTAGTTATATTATTGCATTTACCTATTTAATAATAAAAACAAATGAATAGGAATTTAAACTAGGGTATAGTTTATGTGAATAATATACTTATAACATTTTAACTGGGTTCTCAGGAAGATTGAAAAGATTTTAATTTCATTTTCAACTGGTTTGAATCCTGTTTTTGAAGCGCTTAGTGTGGCGGTGCAGGCGAGTACATCGCCGGTTCAAGTAATATCCGGCCGGGTCAGACGGCCATCGCCGGTCTTTTTACGAAAATATCAGTCTTCTTTTTCCCGGTTCTCGCCGACTGTAGGTAAATTGAACATGGTTTGTGGTAGAACTAAACGCAATGAAACTAAGAGCTTAGTTATTGCATTGATGATTGTATTTAATATGTTTATTTTATATAGTTATATGTATAAGTTCTTTAACAATATGTTTTTAAGCATTATTTTAAAGGTATCAAATTACGGTGATTTTTTAATATTCCATAAAGTTATCGCTTGTTTATATAGTAAAGGAGTGGAGGGCTATTTAGGATTATAAATCGGATGATCAAACAAAATGAGCTGTACCCAAGTTGAATGTAAAAACTAACTAACTTCGTATCAGAATATGTAGTCAGAACAATGATTAAATGTTACAAGATACATAAACCTCTGAAGTTACAAGTAACCGCTCGACCCAATTTTCTGGGCTTCAGCTGAAACAATTTATTTTATCACTGCGACGTAACAACGTTGTCAAGTTTCAGTAGATATCCACTGAAAACACCAATTTACTTTAGTTTTTGTTCGCTCACTTAGTGCCCATGCCTCGTTTAGACGCTTTATCCACTCGACTGAATACTTAACTGGTATGTCCTTAGTATCATTAGTACCTACTATTTGTTTGTACTTTGTGAATTGAGATTGCGGACTTTTGCGTAGGTTTATTTTTATATCTAAGGACTTCATAGTTTTTAGAAGTACAGTAGAATATAATATTAAATATTTACTACATAATTATGCTATAGAGGTATGCTACATTCCTATTTTACACGACCAACATAGTTTAATCATCGGAATTCCCTGTTGACATTCTAACATGGTCTAAACTCCACATCCAAAGCATACTTTACTAATCTATTATGTCTGCACCGAAGGTCTGTGCTTCAACTTTGTGTAATATGAGTTTCAAAGTTACAAAGCAGTACAGGTGCTGTTGCTTAATTTAATACACCTCGCCTCGCTAACGACTTGCCAGCTATTCGCGAGGCTTTTCCCTTAAGTGACAGAGACTAAACTACACAACACGACGAAATGTACAAAAAGAATAAAACTTGCATCCTTTGAGCGTCTCGTGAACTTTATCACAAAGGTAAGGTGAGACGCCGAGTGTTTTAGGACTTGGTGACTTGCCGTGCACTTTGTAGCAGGCACTGGAACGCAGCACAGAGATATTTCACGTAAAAAGGCAAAATATACTCCTAGGTACTTGAGATTCTGAACAAATGAGATTCTGAATATATATGTATAATCTATCTGATAGGGATATTGAAAGTGTTATAAAATTTTATTAGTACGTAATAAAATTATTTGTTCATTATTCCAGGTACTTAACGGACTCATACAACGGTGCGCTTGTTTATCGGTAACGTAGGACATTCATTGCAGATCTAGTTATTTGTTTAACTTGTTTACAGCGACACCTTTTCCCATCACTCACTTGCTTAAGGTAGGATATCCTGCAGATATTCTTTTTTTGTAACTTGAATCTGGGCCTATCTGGTATACGTTCAGAAACCAATTTAGATTATCTAGACTTCACTGAAGCCCTTCAGGTGTTTACGTCGTCCGGATTTATGTCTCTACAAAAAGGGGTGATTTATAAAAGGTGTAAAGAGTTGGCCGCGTGCCAGCCTCGAACCAGCGCTTATCTCGCGCGAACCCTGTTATTTCACGACTCCACTTTAAATAAAACCTCGGCGCTATGGGGCGGCGGCATAAGTTCTCTTTTGTAAATGTAATATATTATGAGTCTTTGTGTCTGCTTCCGCGGCTAACTTGACGATGTAACAAAAGAAAGAAAACAACTGACTTCCCGATTTTTCATGAACACTTATTCAAGCCACCACTAAAATTGCGTTAAAAATAATCACCTAGGTACAATTCATCAGATAGATCTCAAACATTCCTCTTCAGCAATGGGGTCACAAATACAGGGTGCAGCGAAAAATTACGCTCCCGATTGAAGGTGAACGAAATGAGGTACTTTTTACTTTATAGTGAGCAATATGATGATTTTAAATAGTGGAGGAGAAGAACTTTAGTATAATACAGCTTTGATTCTAGCGATTTCCGAATAGGTATTTTATTAGTCTGATCAACCAATAGCGGGCACAATTTCACGTGCATCACCTCTCATTAAGATCATGTGAGATTACCTCTAATTTAAATTTAAAAGCGGTACTCTACATAATTGTCTGTGGGGAGATAAAGTTTAGCAATTTCCGGCGCACACAGAGCAGAATGTACACAGTCTGTGTCGGCAACTGCCGGTTATTAAACCTTTTTACTGCTCTTTTCGTCGGACTCTGTGTTTTTGGGGAGGATCTAGCGAAGAGGTTGCGATGACTTGATGAGATAAGATGCATGGTTGATTACATCTTGGTCCTGTAAGCTTGGATGTTAATATTTTTACGCACATTTTATGTTTTTTTTTTGTCAGAAAAACCATACGAATGGTTTGGAAGACCTGACTGACCTTGGAAGTACTAAAATGCATTAGTGGAATAAAAATGGAAAGGAAAAAAGTTAAATTAGCATCGAGCAACCCGTAAAAACACAGGAAACTTAAACTAACAGACTTTTATTTTAAAAGCTGCACCGTTCCAGTTTTAAATATTCAAATTTGGAACTGAGCAAATAAAGATCAGGATCACGGGCAGGTTGAGTTTGCATATCGGTTATTATGAAGTAGATAGCAATTTTCCATACCGTAAATGTTTCTGAATTTCTGAACGATTTTATACGGCACTTCCGTTTGTTCCCGACGTCATTTATTCATTACACCAAAGGCTAACTGAAAGAAAATGCTATTAGCATTAAGTTCGCCTAGTACACTGCAATTTGTGATGTGCAATAAAGAATAATAATAATTAGTTGGCGGTAATGATAACATTACTGAAAAATATAAAGTTGTGTATATTCATAGTAAATGCAGTTGTGAAAGAATTATTTGAACGAACACGTTAGATAAATTATTAAAACCAGACAGATCAACGAAACATTTACTATCCACTTAGTCTACATAGAAACTCAGTTTGTAACTTAACCCCTACTTATGTAGGTTAGGTCTCAACTTGAGATCTAGGTCTCCACTTCAAGTCTTAGATTCCTATCTCCGCTTTCAGCTCTTGTGGTCGTTTGATTTCTAAGAACAAAAAATGAAAAATGAATCCAGTAAAATGTTATCGATGAATTCATATAAAATATTTGTTCGTTATGTACGGTCGCCTGCGCCTAAAAGTATACAGGCGGAGTTTTTAAAATAGCGACCTCAAGCTCACATGCTGCTCAAGCACATCCACATAAACACCACTGCTACACACATCACACTCAACACGTCCCCGGATTTATAACAGATGTAGCTGGTCCCTTCATCTTCAGGGATTGCTATTTTAAAAACTCCGCCTGTATACTTTTAGGTGCAGGCGACCGTACTAGCCACTAGTAAAAAGCTTCAAAGTTTAATATTAATAATGTAACGAAAACAATGAACAATAGCGATTTCTTTGAATGCAATAAACTGAAGCTTTCAACGGAAGCTTTTATAAATAGCTTCGGCCATGAACTTCCACACAGGTTTAGAGCTTTTTCCATGCTGTAAACGCTTTCATTTATTTATTTTAAATATTTAAAGTACCTACATAATAAAATACAGCGCAACAATGAAAACTTGAAGTGCTATTATAAAATGTTATGGTAGAAATCTTTATGGTAAACTAAGTAAAGTTTTTTTTTCTATGATTTCGCTCAATCTTAGACGGGCTACTTCTTGAGTTCTTTGATAAATGAGTCGCTATTAATTAAAACATACACCGAATTATTATGAAAAATATATTATTATGTGATGTTATGACTGTATTTATATATTTTTGGCTGAAATTCATTTCCGGTAGGCCATTCGTGACAGCTGGGTGTGAAAGCTTTCTCGTGTCATTAGTTCCGGTTGAATTCAACATATTCTCATGCTTTAACTAGTCACTTTGCTTGTGAATAATTTAGCCTAGTTTCAGTTCATGGTTGATTTAATTGTATGTTTTAAAAATATATAAAACTAGCTGTTTCCGCGAGCTTCGCTTCACTTTACAAAGTTTTCCCGTGGGAATTCCGGGATAAAAAGTAGCCTATTCTTTCTCAGGGTCTAGACCATTATGTATACCAAATTTCATTCAAATTATTTCAGTAGTTTTGGCGTGAAAGAGTAACAGACAGACACACAGACGCAGTTACTTTCGCATTTATAATATTAGTTAGGATAACAGATTGCGCAGTTGTCTATGCTAAAGTACCAAGTAATGCTACGGCGGCGGCGTAGTACATGGAACGTTCGTAGCTGTCTGATACGCGCCGTAGCAACATTTGTAGCTCGTAGCAATCCGTGGAAAGCAATTTGAATATGGCTCTAGTGTTGACAGATGTTGGAGCCAGCCTCTAATGGATTACGTTTGTGAACGCAAATGAATGGTGGTTATTCTGTACCAAATAGAGTGTACACAAACTATACATTAATATTATTATGGCGTCAAAATGTACGGATAATTTTCTGTTGTTGAACAAAAGCTTTTTCCAATTTCAGTGTTAATTGTAGTTAAGCTCAATAACAGTATTGACGACGGTCTAAAAGATACATAGCTATAGATGTTTTAATTCCATTATTATTCTTAAAGTTAAACTTCCCTGCACCTTAGTAGGTAGTCTTGACTGATATTTAGCGATAGATCTTTCGTCGCCGCACCCATCGAATTTAAACACAAAAACTTAATTTATGTGTAAGGAAATAATATTTATTAAAATTTCTTAGATAACTATTGTAATAAAGACAATTTATAGCGGTAAATGGATACAACTATCGTACCATTTACCCGCCAGAAATGAAACCTTTCTTTGCAAGTAACGATTATTGTTAGCAATCCAATTATGAGCACAAGGCTGGCGCTATTAAATATAATGTTTGCTTGAAATCATTTACGAGCGTATCGAGATTCCTAAGGAATTCCACCTTATCTTAAAAATACAAAAATACATTGAAATATATGGTGACCGAAAGTTTGAAATCCTTATTAAAAGGATTAAATATTATTGAAAGGATTTTAATGTACGTATGACTTAAATGGGTGGAAAGATAGATTTTACCTTGAAGAATGATAATATATTTACCTGATGAAGCGAGGTTCGCGGTCTGAAGTCTAGTTTTCAGAGACCTACGAATGAATCTATTCAAGATGTTCATTGCAAAGATTTGGATAAAACCTTTCATTATTTAGACGAAAAAAACCCCTTTGGAAATGCGAGCGGGTCTTTCAATCTGATGTTGTTTCTTTGTACAAACTTTGCTAATTCGTTTTCTTGGTTATTTGTTGTTCCTTCATTTTGGGGCTCATTCTTTAGAGCTGATTTAGGCTTAACTTATTTGTAAATGTTTTGCGTGTTTTACTTATTTGAGCTATCTTTTATAAATATGTAACGAGCCGTTACCAAACCATCCACCGCACCTACCCACATTCCGAAGCCGCAAGAGCGCCCGCAAGACGAGGTGGGGCACCACACAGACGACTCCGGAGAATACAAGGGGCGCGGGGCGACCCGCCTATAAATAGCCGTCAGACTGCCGCCCGGGCACCATTCGTCACCTCCTGCTCCGACGAGTGACCAGTCCGCTCCCGAGATCCTTCCCCGCACCTATATCTATCTTAAGTATCTATTCACGCATACTAAGCTCACAACACCGTCCTCCCTACGCTGTGGGTCGCCTACTAGCGGATCGAGGTTCCCCGGAATACACGGACGCCTGGGTCGCCTAGTTGAAAGCGGCCGTGTACCGAACTATACAATCGCTGAACACACACCGGCCCTCAGCCACACTTTCTTATCAACACAAGTACACTCCACAAATCCTGGAACAAATCGACACGCACCACCAGTATTCGCCCGACCTCCTGTACCCTATATTCCTTCCCCTTATTAGGATATACAGAAACGTCCGCGTAGGCCCCTTCAGGGCCCGATCAATTTAAATATCGATAACTGTGATAAGTATTTGTGCATTTGTGTAGTGTTTTTAATATTAAGTACATAAGCTGTAAGTACCCTAGATATATAAGTAAATAGTTGTAAATAAAGCGGGTCCAGTGCCGCCTCAATTGTGTTACACTAATTAATCGGCATTATTAATTCTCACCCCGTACACCTACCGAGGTTATTTCCCTCCAGGGGCCTCAGGATCAAAATCAGGACAGCTAGGACCGCTTCACGGTCATTGTAGATCCCCCAGGTGACCAGGCACTCCTTCAGAGGCCGGCGCCAAGCTGAGCTAGGCTAAAACCGCTTCCCGGTACATATTAATTGAGAGTTATTAGGTAGGTATCAGCCCTAAGCACCAGGGACGTTAGTCATAAGGGTAAGTATCACATAACAATATAGCACACAACCCCTGCTCTCGGGGGAGGCCAGGCAGGTCGATTCGCCCAGGGGTCGCTCCCCGGTGATCCAGACCAGCTCCTGCTGAGCTGCTACATTACATTTGGCGCCCAACGTAAAATCCACTAATTCTCATCAATATTTAATATTATTTAGCCCCCCGTAATAACTTGTGAATAATTGGAAATAACCGACCGACCGACTAACCGTTCAAGTTAACCATCTACCCGTAATTGTTCTAAAAATAGACCGACAACCGACCGACCGACCCCGTTTAACAAAAATTACAATTCAAAAGTAAAGAGCACGTAAATTTTTGTTGGTCATTTTTATTTAAATTTTAGTAACCGATTAGAAACTGGCCCCGTTTTATAGTAGGTAAATATACAGCATCAAATGCCAACTTCTTGGATTTATTACCTTAGTAAAGAGGAATTAATAAGGGAAAGTAGGGAAAGGAAACTACCGACCGTAAATTTAACCGTAGACAAGCTGAGGAAGCAGCTGTCCGACCACATCAGAGAAGAAGAGGAGGAGACCTTCGAGATGACATCCGAAGACCAGACCAGAACCGCGAGCCAGGTGAACCTGTCATCCATCGTGAGGGAATGGAATATATCGTTCGACACCGCATGCGACCCGGTTGAGTTCGTCGAGCGTTTGGATGAACTGACGTCGTCAGGTGACGTCCCGCAGGACCGATTACTCCAGGTACTACCTAAAGTACTAAGAGGTAAACCGCTGTTATGGTACAGGAACAACTCTGACAACTGGAAAAAGTGGGAAGACTTCCTAGAAGACTTCAAACTATTCTTCTACCCGGCGGGATACGAGAAGAACCTGCTCGAGATGATCATCGCACGAAAACAACTCCACCGTGAATCTTTCGTCAATTACCTGACCGACATACAAACCCTGATGAGAAGGTACGGAAAAATGACCAAAACCGAAAAAGAAGAAAGAGTGTACGAAAACATGAACGCGAGTTACAAGTACTACATCAAGAAGCAAGACTTCACCAGCCTCGGGGAATTAATCAAACAGGCAGCCGAGTTCGAGCAGATCACAGAAGAATCCTCATCTCAACAGTGGAATCACCGACCAGACCGACACCGTCAAACACCGAAAGTTTATCCAGAAACATCACCAGAACCGCGTAAAATACACGAAAAATACGACAAGACCACATGCTGTTGGAACTGTGGCAAAACAGGCCACTCACACAAGGAATGCCGGGGCAGGCAAGTACTGTTCTGTAGCCAATGCGGAGTCCTCGGGAGACTAACGCGCAACTGCTGCAGAAGAGAAACCAAGTTCGGAGACACGAACATAACCGCCGAAGAAAACCGAACAGAACACCGAATCTTCGAAGACGTAAAAATAGGGAACATCACATACCGAGCTCTAGTCGACACAGGCTCCTCCAGATCTTACATCAGTAGAAACATTTATGAAGACAACTCGAAAAACGCCGACACTGAAAAAGTCACAGGGATGCGAGTAACCGTCGCAGATGGCAGAGTCATAGACGTGAAACTCAAAATAGATCCAGAAATCGAGATACGGCAGAGAAAATTAACACACGAACTCTTCGTACTACCAGCTTATTCACCGCCAAACCTAGTTATCATAGGCATAGACCTCCTAAGAAAGGCAGGAGCCAGAATAACCTGGGACAAAAACACTGAAAATACACCGACAGTCACCGAAATCGTCGCACCAGAATCAACGCCACCAGACAATAATATAATCCACGGATCAATAAAGACAAAATCCCGCAAGCATAAGAAAAAACCTAAGCAACAACATCCACCAAGATATCCCGACACAGCTTCAATCCAGGAACGAAAAGGATGGTTCGAGAGGAAAATGTCCGAAACCCGAAAATCACCTGAAAATGACCCAACATTCACAATCAAAAACGGCTCACTCCATAAACGAATTGTAAATCCGAGATACGGGGTCAAGATCAATGCACAATCGCAGTGGAAATTATGCGTTCCGACATTGAAGAGAAGGTCGATTATCGAACAACACCTTAATGAACCGACAACAACAGGCCACCGAAGCACGGGAAAAATCCTAAAAAGCATTGCCGAAACATATTACTGGCCCGGGATGTACAAAGATGTTCTTCATCATATGAAAAAGTACAAAGAACGACTAAAATCATCGTCATCAAACTCGCCGCAACCAAATTCCACCGAACCGAAGCAGTAATAACCTACCGACGACGTCATCACCCATCGCCAGATGTGCCTAGCCGCGGTACTCATGCGATGCCGAACGAACCGATAATTCCAAACCTACCCTCAATCATCAACATAATGAAGAGTGAAGACAGATAGCCGTAAAAAGTTAAAACATTTGTATATTTATGACCTAGTCATTCCGTACCGTACCGTATAAATCTTATTATGTATAATTTATAATTTAATTATAGATATACAACCGAAAAACCGCAATCTATATTGAAAATATAGAAATAGGTAAAAATGTAAACGCAAATGCACACATTTTACACCTTCCGTCCGTAGTTTAATATAATTTGAGTAAATAATAGACACACAGACATGTTAAACTTATAACATCCACCTTTTTGCATCCAAGTCACAAGCAAAATGTAGCTCAGACTTAGAACAAGGATTGTAACATTTATGAACGCAGCCCAATACGTTACTCTGTGAACGTACACAGGTTAGGATTTTAGTTGTCAAGTGTCAAACCGACCGAATAAATTTCAGCGCAAGGGCACATGCCGTATCGTAAAAATTTTAATTTATTTGATATGTAAACAATTTAAAACCGTAAAGCTGAAACCGTATACCTAATGTAATTAACAGGAAAATGTATATCAGTACTCAATAACTTGTACATACATAGCCTACAATGTAAGTAAATCCAACCATGCATTTTATCATTGCTCATGTCTTGTAAAAACAAAATATTCACATCTTTTATGGAGAAAAGAATCCCGAATATAATATACCGTTTCCGTCCGAATTTACCGGCACCAAGCAGGGATGAAATGCTCATGGACAATACCGTGTAATCTTTTTTCCAACGTTAATAATATTATAAATATAAATTAACCTGAAACAAATGTCTAAGTAAATAAAATGTATCCTGAATCCAGATGATAAAGTAGGAACCTGTTGTAAACAAATGCACCAGTACATGCACCTTTCTCTTGATTTTTTCTTGTATGTATCTACATAACCTGTGAATTTTTACCAGGTAAAAATTCTCCTGCTGAGGGGGGAGAATGTAACGAGCCGTTACCAAACCATCCACCGCACCTACCCACATTCCGAAGCCGCAAGAGCGCCCGCAAGACGAGGTGGGGCACCACACAGACGACTCCGGAGAATACAAGGGGCGCGGGGCGACCCGCCTATAAATAGCCGTCAGACTGCCGCCCGGGCACCATTCGTCACCTCCTGCTCCGACGAGTGACCAGTCCGCTCCCGAGATCCTTCCCCGCACCTATATCTATCTTAAGTATCTATTCACGCATACTAAGCTCACAACACCGTCCTCCCTACGCTGTGGGTCGCCTACTAGCGGATCGAGGTTCCCCGGAATACACGGACGCCTGGGTCGCCTAGTTGAAAGCGGCCGTGTACCGAACTATACAATCGCTGAACACACACCGGCCCTCAGCCACACTTTCTTATCAACACAAGTACACTCCACAAATCCTGGAACAAATCGACACGCACCACCAGTATTCGCCCGACCTCCTGTACCCTATATTCCTTCCCCTTATTAGGATATACAGAAACGTCCGCGTAGGCCCCTTCAGGGCCCGATCAATTTAAATATCGATAACTGTGATAAGTATTTGTGCATTTGTGTAGTGTTTTTAATATTAAGTACATAAGCTGTAAGTACCCTAGATATATAAGTAAATAGTTGTAAATAAAGCGGGTCCAGTGCCGCCTCAATTGTGTTACACTAATTAATCGGCATTATTAATTCTCACCCCGTACACCTACCGAGGTTATTTCCCTCCAGGGGCCTCAGGATCAAAATCAGGACAGCTAGGACCGCTTCACGGTCATTGTAGATCCCCCAGGTGACCAGGCACTCCTTCAGAGGCCGGCGCCAAGCTGAGCTAGGCTAAAACCGCTTCCCGGTACATATTAATTGAGAGTTATTAGGTAGGTACCAGCCCTAAGCACCAGGGACGTTAGTCATAAGGGTAAGTATCACATAACAATATAGCACACAACCCCTGCTCTCGGGGGAGGCCAGGCAGGTCGATTCGCCCAGGGGTCGCTCCCCGGTGATCCAGACCAGCTCCTGCTGAGCTGCTACATTACAAATATTAGCAAAATACTTGTAAAAGTAAGCCTTCTTCTACGAGTTTTGGCAATTCGTGAATTTTCAAAACTTGTAGAAGTTGTAAAATAAAAGTTATTCAGAATGACCCCCTGAGTCACCCCCTTTCGGCTCAATATACCCTTTTTGCAACATCCTAACTAATATTATAAATGTGAAAGTAACTGTGTATGCCTGTCTGTCTGTCTGTTACTCTTTCACACCAAAATTACTGAACGGATTTGAATAAAATTTGGTATACTCATAGTGTCTAGACCCCGAGAAAGAACATAGGCTACTTTTTATCCTGGAATTCCCACGGGGAAACTTTTTAAGACGAAACGAAGCTCGCGGGAACAGCTATTCCTGTATAAATATTAGATACGGTGAAAAAATACTTTCATTAAAATACATTGAGGCTAAAATATTATGTAATAAGGAGCGAATACTTCTGAGATTTTGAAGAATTACCTCCAGAAAACATTTGTGTTCACGGCGAAATAAATACGCTACCAACCTCACCGCATTGTGAGTAGAATAGCGAATAATATTTCGTACAAGGAAATACAATATGAATTGAATGATTTCAGCAATTCTCGGCGTGAAAGCAAAATAAAGAGGGTGTTCTATGTTATATTGTTACACTTCATATATTTATTATAACACCATAAAATAAGAAGAAAAAACAATCCCTCCCTCGGTAATGCTCGCTAAAAATAAGTAGCTGAATGTTGTTACTTTTTAATAATATTTTACACTTTTTTACCTAAATGAAACCGATGATTAGATATTCCATCATGTTCGCGCCCAACCACAGATACAGCAAACACTGAAACTAAAAACTCTCCAACCGCACAGAAAAACAATAACCACCGCAATTTTTAGTTGAATTTCGCCTCTCAATATCTCTCGACGCTAAGGGTCCTTTGACACGCGTCGACACCGGCCGTGTTGACGTTTGTCGAGTGTGCACACGCCTTTGTAATGCTTCAACCTCGCTTCAACGTTGCGATCGGCTTTTGTGGACGTTGCGGTGGCCTGTTGGCTAAAGGCCGGAATGACCGAGCCGTTCGAATTTTGAATACATTTGAACTTTTGAAATGCCTCGTGTTATACTTTTGCGGTCGTAGTTTATGTTAGTGGTTCGAAGTGGCACTATCATTCTGTTGTTCTCTTGACATAAAATGATTGAAAAATATAGCTCGTTTTTTTGCGTGACTGCACTGCAGAAGTCACGGCTATGCTAAACATTGCGTGACTGGTCAGCGGGAAAACTCCCAATATGGTTGATCTACAATTACTGTGATTAAGTAATGATGATTACTTTTTGTCTTTGCAGAAGTCTTAGTTTATAGGACAGTTGTCTGTGACTGCATACCAGTCTGAACTGGATGTCTGCAAGATGAGCTGTGAACATTAACGTCTTGCCACTGCATAACGACTTCGACTGGAGCCAGCAGCGTGGAAGAGTTTGGCAGAAATTCAGCTGAGCTAGTGTACACGTGTCGTGTGTAGGAATAGGCCCACAGAGTATAGGGGCTCTCTAGCTTACGGAAAACAAGGATTCCGAGCGCTGCTGCACTAACCACTACTCTATTCTATGAAACGTCCAAGACAGCTTCCGTTCTTTCGTTTTTTCCAAAGCTAGATTAGCCTCTCCGATTTTCAGGCACTATATAACTTTGCTTTATGAAGCTTCCTTGATTGTGCTACTTGGGCGTAAGTTAGTTTAAATTTATAATTATATATTAATTTATTATTTATATAATGATATTTATTATTAGACGAGAACTTGACTAGTAAAGATGTTGTTTTATAAAATTTACATATTTTTTACAACCTTAAATAATATTTTGGTATGTATTTTTCCATCTTATACGGTATTTTTTTTACTGTAAGCACTAAGTACAGGTCGCCTATTATGATTACAATTTTTTTTGTTATTTAATGTATATTGTGTTTTTTCAATATAGTTGTATTGTATTGTATTGTATTGTAAGTACTGTTTTCTAGCTTGATTTTACTGACCTCGAGCCAACTAATTATACAACTAATGCTAATATTAAAGCCAAATTTAACAGATTTTATACATGCAAATAACTTATATCAAATAAATAATATTAGAAATTTTAAAGATAAAACTCTTGATCTCATTTTAAGTAATATAAGTAATTTAAGTAATTCTGTAGCTTTAGAAAATTTAAGTAAAGTTGATAATTTACATCCAAGTCTTCTTGTCCAAGTTCCATTAACTGATGTGCAATTTCTTAAGTCAAATATAAGTTCTAATCTTAATTATTATAAGGCTGACTATGATAGCATAAATTTAGAATTAAGTACAATAGATTGGGATACGTTACTTTCAAGTTGTGATAATGTTCATTCTATGGTAAATTTACTTAATGATACTTTACATTCAATTATTAATAAATTTGTACCCAAACGGAGCAGAAAGATGTCAAAGTATCCTCCTTGGTTTACCAAAACACTGATTCGGGTTCTCACTGAGCAAAATAAGATTCGAATTAGATATTATAAATATAAAAATCCGAGAGATAAACTTGAATACGATATTTTACGTAATAGATGCCACAAACTAATGGATAAGTGCTATAGAGATTATAAAAGTAGACTAGAATCTGAAATCAAAACTCACCCAAAAGCCTTTTGGAGATTTGTCAAAGACAAGCGTAAGGGTTCGTCAGCAATTCCAGCTGAGATGCATCTTAATAATGAAACTGGATCTAACGCACATGAAATAACTAACCTATTTGCAACCCATTTCTCTAATATATATAATAAAAATACTGACAATAATGACCCTATTTTGAATAGTAAGACATCTTCACACGCCTCAAACAATATCAATATTTTTATCACCGAAAAAGAAATTAATAAATACATACGTAAGTTAAACAATTTATCAAAGCGCTGGTACTGACGGCATCCACCCTCTCTTTGTTAACCGTTGTGCAAAATATATTTCCTTCCCTCTCTGTATTATATTCAATCGCTCTTTACGAGATGGACAGTTTCCTAATCAATGGAAAAGAGCAAGAATTATACCTATTCATAAGAAAGGCAATTTATCCATTGTATCAAACTATAGACCAATTTCTATTCTTCCTTGTTTCTCTAAATTATTTGAATCAATAATCTGTCCCATTATTACAAAAAAAATAGATCACATATTAAGTACATCTCAACACGGTTTCAGAAAAGGGCGATCCGTCGAATCAAATTTAGTTAGCTATATTAATGAACTCTCCCACTTAGTCGATGCTGGCCAACAGATTGATGCAATATATATAGACTTTGCCAGTGCATTCGATAAAGTTAACCACTCATTGCTGATTAAGAAGCTCGAATTATTAGGTATCAGTGATTGGCTGATTCAATGGTTTAATTCTTACCTAGATAAAAGAGAACAATTTGTTTCAATTAATGGCCACGAATCCAGATTTTTTTATGCAAAATCAGGGGTTCCCCAAGGTTCGCACTTAGGACCAATTCTTTTCTTAGTTTTCATTAATGATCTTACTCTCAATATTAAATATAGTAACCACTCTCTCTTTGCTGACGATCTCAAAATCTATAGAACAATCAAATCTCGTGACGACAGTTACCTTCTTCAAAATGATCTCAATAATATTTTAAATTGGTGTCAATCAAATGACATGACAATTAATGCGCAAAAATGTTATCACATAAAATTCACTCGTAAGCGAAATCCTCTTAACCACAATTACCTTCTTGGGACCGATTTACTTACTGAAGTTCTCGGTGTAACAATTGACTCCAAACTAAAATTTTCATCTCACATTGATAATATAACCAAAAAAGCAGCACAAATGCTAGGATTTGTTAAACGTAATAGTAAAGAATTTAAGCCCGAGACCAAAATTTTACTTTTTAATTCTCTTGTGCGGAGCCATCTAGAATTCTCTTCTGCTGCTTGGAGTCCATCTTATTCAGTACACTCACAGAGAATGGAAAGCATACAAAGATCTTTTACTCGTCATCTAGCTTTCATTTCCCGCAATATTTCCCACAGATCTCCTTATGAGCACCGCCTTAAATTCTTTAAAATGTCCTCATTGCGTAATAGACGTGAAACACATGATATCATATTTCTGTACAAAGCTTTAAACAATTTATTAGACTGTCCTGACATCCTTGAATCTATCTCTTTCCCTATCCCATACCATCTCCCGAGACATCCCATTAAAAAACTATTTTGTGGCCCTCACTCTCGCACAAACCTAGGAACCCATTCTCCAATTAATAGGATATGTGACCTATATAACATATACAACCATAAACTAAACCTTGACATCTTTCATGACTCCTTCAGTTCGTTTAAGAAAAAGATATGTCAGAATTAGAATATTTGCCTTGTTATTTCTGATAATATTTGCCTTGTTAGTTTTGACCCACTAAATTTTAACATTGTTATTTTCTGTTCAAGTTTTAATATTGTTATAATATGATATTATGCTTAGATAATTTAGTTTTAAGTCACTGTTGTCGTTAAGATAGTATTATTTGATAATGCCGTGATCGCCTATAATGGTTTTCACAACGAAATTTCTATTATGTTAAATTTTTTGTTAAATATGTCTGTTGTGTTAACTGCTGGAGATCCTTATGTTAATAAATAAATAAACAAATATTGATGCACATAAAAGCTTGCGGTGTTCATCGGGTTAGTTAGCCGTAACTTGCTCCACATTAGCTCGCAAAGCTCTCTGTATTGAGTTATACTGTTCTAAATGGCGGTTTTCTCACCGTTAGAGCATAAGTAAACGCGAAATTTGGGTAATGTTAAGACAATGCAGGGTGTGAATAGAAATTTCATTTATTGTATCAACAGAAATAAGAACAACAAAAAAAACTGCACAAAGCGACCCCAAATTGATTTCTAAAATAAAAATAGATTATTTTCCACCGCTGTTAATTACAAATGTTGAAAGCACACCTTGTGCCTACATAACATTCAGTAACTAATTAAACTAGGTAATTGATAAACTCTTGCTTTGTTTGTTCTGTTCGTGTAAAAGTTTCTAATACCGTAGTTTGTTTATAGTTTACGCATGTTGTATGTTTGTAAGAAACAACTTAGGTAGTTCACTTCTTCAGAAGAAGTATACTATAGCTATGTCAGTATCGTTTTGCCTCAGGCTTCTGGTTAGTCAGTTTTTAGTCTTGATTGGACCGGCTAGTTTCCACTTCAGGCTTTCAGACTAAAAGGTTAGTTTCGGATGAATGCTGAATACATAATGAGGTTGACACAAACCTCGACAGCGTGCGCATGCCTGGATTAGTTTTACTTCTCAAGAATTTTACCTAATGTATAATTATTTTCGGTGTAACGCTTTTACATATATTTTTTGAATTTATTATGTATGCAAGTATGAAGTTAATGAAATTATTTTTTCTATAACATTTAGCTGTTACAATGGGATCCTCAAATTCGATTAGCTGTACTTTAAGCGGGGGGTTATTGAAAACGACAAAATAGGTGCTTAGCTCGGTAATTACCAAAAACTCCGCATCCATTGAAAGGGCTGAACCGGCTGATACAGGGAGCACAATTACAGCAATAATCATAAAAATAAAGAGCATAAAATCTGCGTGTCGACGCGCAAACACGGGCCCGTATCGAGAACTTGTATTTCCATATTTCTGTGGCGTTTTGCATGAATACGCTTTTCAGAGCTTATGAATATTTTTTCAGGCGTAAAAAAGGTCTTTCGCGAATCCTAATTTTGCGGCTTTTGCAATCTGTTTGTTGTATGGATGTGTTTTAATTTTTCTCTCGTGTTTGTTATTTATTTGTGTGTTTATTTTTATAAAGAAAATCATTAATCGGTAATATTTAACAGTACTTATGACTTTATTCGAAGACGATGTGAATTTTACGGATAAAAGCTTATGCCTCAAATTTCATTCACTTTTGTCTAGTTCGTATTGTTTATCAAAGTTTTTTGGCTTACAAAACTGCAAAATACAATTGTATGACGTATCCTTCTTAATTATTCCTATTTTCTTAACGTCCCTGTATTCATAATATCATAATGATAATGGACACCAGTATTTACCTAAATGCCTGTACGATAAGCTGGGATATTGGAGACAAGGGGATAATTTCGCAGATATTTGTGGTGATGGCTCCCAGAGGTTCATTTCTGAGCAGATTTATTTTACATCTAAAGAAAGGAGGCGTATTTAGAAGCCATTCATTTTATACGCGACATTGTGGGAAACATCAAACATCAACAACAAACATGTAAGTTTACATCGCATCCCAAATAATATGATCAAATCGAAGTTCAAATCATTCGTCTAAAAATCATAGAGCCATCTTCATAGTAACTTTTGGTGTAACTGTATTCTGAATTGAAATTATTACACAAATCTAATAGCACAAAATTGGTTTCCTAGAAGGAAATCTGTTTTCTTTTGACAAAATCTGATCAAAGAAGTCAATTACAAAAGTGTCAAAAACATATTTAAAAATGTAAGCGAATAGAAATGAACGCTGGGAAAGAATTATTAGTTCTTGAATGAGATTGTTCTTGCCAAGAGTCTTTAAATTGGCTTTTCGTGTTAATTGACAAGTAAAAAAGCTTTTATGTATTTTCTCCAAATATGCCGAAGTGCTACATAAACAATTTTTTTTTTGATATTTTGGTTTAGGTACATCTTACAGCGTGGCTCTTTAGCTCCAGAAAAAATGCGTTTAGTTTTATGTGTCGAATCGAACGGTTTAAAAACTCCTGTAGGCCCGTTATACAAGAATCATCTTGTACTAATCTACCACAAGTAAACCTTCAACCCGCAAACTGGCAAACTGATTTACCAAAAACATCCGTACTTCCAAGTTTGCTTTTTTGTTATTTGTCTGTTCTTGAGACGTAGGCCTCAGCCGTAGCTGAGTGATTGATTACGTGAGGCAATTGTTAGCAAGCTCTTTCAGAATTAATGACCTGGAGCGGCGAAGGTGCGCCGAGGTTTCAGGGGGATCACTACAGAAATCAAAATAACATGTTATCAGCGTTTATTACACTCACGAGCAATGCAAAGTGCCAGTGACGATAGCACCAAATCACTCCAAAACGGAAATGACTAACTTAATGACGCTGTCTGCAATATTTATGTATATTTACATAAAAGTGCATTAGAAGAACAAATTTTAAATTAAATGTTAAAAAATGAATGGAACTTTTTCATAGCTTTTTGATTAAATTCGGGGACAAACCAAGATTCTATGTCGTTGCATTAAACGTGCCGATTGCGTGACATTTCTCGTTCATTCTTTTTTTATTTCTATAGTGACCCTCCTGGATCGGGGGAGGTACACCGAGGTTTCCGCAGTCGATGAGCCGGCGGAATGAAGACGTAATGTATTGTGCCGGAATATATGGTGATGCCCCTGTGAGGATTGTAATCTTGGGGGTTGTAAAAGAGTTGGACTAATTCAATTGTTATCCGCAAAGAAAGATAGACGCTCGCCCGCAAGTATCAAACAACTTAATTATGCTTTCATTTACTTTAGTAATATGTATGTAATAATAATATGTGGGGACATCTCACACACGGCCATCCGACCCCAAGCTAGGCAGAGCTTGTGTTACGGGTATCGGACAGCTGATATATCAACATAAATACATAGATAGATACATATTAAATATCAAGACCTGAGTACAAATATTTGTCTTTGAACAAATATCTGCCCCAGTCGGGAATCGAACCCAGGACTTTCGGCATAGCAGTCAGGGCCACTAACCACTACGCCATTCGACCGTCAGTAGGTATGTAACTAGCGATGAACTTTAATTTGTTAACAGTTTGTAGCTAGTAATTATTCCTATGTTCTCGTATTTGTAAAAGCAAAGCTGCAGTTAAATTCTGTCATGCATGCACATATATTTTTCTATTTTTCGTTTAGTTCGTACGAAGTTTAATTGAAATATGGAAACATTCCTCGTGTAAAGCGCAACTTGAATATTTCCATTTCACGAGTCGGCGACTTCAATAACATTACGTAGATTGACAAAAAAATGTTCTAGAGCTTTTTTGAACGACAATTTAGCATACAGTTTTTTCCGATGCGAGCTTCAGACTCAATTTTGAAACGTTTGAAAATGTTATACAATGTTACTACGCAGCAATAGTCAGTATCGCTTCAAATTCGAAATTGCTGTTAATCTGAATAAGGTTCCAGTACTTATTTATACGAGTAATGCTTACAATATTGTAGCAACTGTATATCTCTAACGTATAAACTATAATGTGTGTCAGTGATGGATAGCCCCGGGATTGAGATTAATGTCTTACGGTCCTAGCATGGCGCGTACGATAAGCTGTGTGAAAAAGGTTTATGTTGCATTGGCCCATAAAGCCGTATTGCCTACTCTTCAGTACGGTCATGCAAGCCCCTCCGTATCCTTTCGAATGGTACTCAACTATGATAATCACAAAACGGATAGAGGGGAAGAATAAGGAAAATATAGGTCAATAAACAGAGGATTGGGTTCAGTGGCGCCATCTCTACATAACCGTGTTGTTCGTCAGTTAACTCTTACATCGCACAAATTTTGACTTTTGAAACTAAGGGCCTGTTCCACAATGTCTGGGTAGTGGCTACCTGTCGGGTAAAGTTGATGCTGTCACTGTCAAAAAAATAATAACAGAGAGTGACAGCATGTATTTTACCCGACAGGTAGCCACTACCCAGACATTGTGGAACAGGCCCTAAACGTAGTAACACTCCATAATATAGTACATTTAAATTGTGTTTACCCAAAGTATCACCTAGCTTGTTAATAAACAAATCGGTGATAAGTTTGCAAGTTATATACTACATAAGGTCTAGAAAGCCGCAAGCCACTTTTATAAAGCAAGAATACAATTTTAAAACTGCGCCCGTATCCAAAGTTTTTCTACACCTTCTCTAAAGCAAAGTTTCGATTAAAAACACGACCTACAGCTGTTCTAGTTTCGCTGTATACAGCCGGGTACAGTCAGCTGCACGTTGTTGTAAAAACAATTTGTTAACCTAATTTGTTAGCCTTAAAAAGTGTGGTTTCTTAGCGTTTGATGACCAATACAACTAGGGTTTCACCATGGGGTTCACCATGTTGAAAGGATTAGCCAGTAGGTAAGTACTATCAGTTGTAAAATTATGGTAAACAGATTATACCTAATTGTGATTTAATAGATCTGTTCTGTCTTCGAAGAGAAAGTCATTGTTCATAAGTTCCTTGAAAGTTAATTGAAATTAAACATCATTACAGCGGTACACGATTTTAACCCAGAAATGCCTCTTATGAAAGAAAGAGGTGTTAGCTTTACACAACTTGTAACGGTATAAGGCCCCTTTCTTGTGTTGTTACAGATGTTCTAAATCTAGGTTTACAATTGTCCTAGGCATACATGTCGATAGCGTGACACGGGAAGCTTCAGAATCAGATAGCAAGCAGCGCTTGTAACCGACAGTACCGGTTGAAGTTAGCAATTCAGGGTGTGACACGGCGCGACTGCCAACTGCTGGAAATTAGGGTAAATTACATCTGGAAGCCGGCCAGTGCCGGGCCCGCAGCTGGCTTTTTGTATTATGCAACGTCGCCATTTGTTTATAGCGCGTAATGCGTTATGGAGATTGGTTTATTTGGAGCCGTAAAGTGAATTTGCACGATTTTTGCGCTTTTGGCAGGGGAGTGTGGGTACGGGGTAAGTGGCATTTTACTTTGGCACATGTTTTGGGATAAAGTGGCATGTGGAAGCATCAGCAATATTTCTGCGCCATGTGACTTAGGGCCTGTTTCACAATGTCCAGATAATGGCTAACTGTGGGATAAAAGACATGCTGTCACTCTCTGTAATTATGTTTTGGACAGTGAAGCATGTATTTTTCACATTTTTGACATTATCCAGACATTGTGAAATAGGCCCTTAAAGATATATATCTCTTTGGCAAATTTCAGTACTAGATAAATGAACGTTTATTTGTTCTACTTTCACATATATACATATACAACAAATCACAAATCAACAAATTCATCACTATGACAGAAGATACTCGTATACCTACCTAAGTTGTACTTATAACTAAATAGTAGCTAGTAGTTTTAGATGTTCACAAATAAATACATACCACGGATTCCGTTTTTCATGAAACCGATACTTTCTATTTGTATTCTCTAATTGTTTTGGGATCCAGCTCTGAAAGAGAAGGTCCCAGGTGTAAGAATATTTACCGGGCGCTCCACTCAGCACTTCAAAGCTAATTGTAGCAGCTGCATACCTTCAGCGCAGATCCAACTTTCAGCTGCAATAATGGTTTAAGTGGCCAGCGCACCGCTGGGAAATTGCTCCAACGGTGCTCCAACGTTGGAATCCGAACAGTATTGTGTGGTTTTGGACTAAAATTATTGTGTACGTGGAATTTTGTATCGGAATTTTCCATGATAATGATCATTGTGTGTGTTCCAAGAGTAGGCATGATATAAAAAAAAGATAAGAATAAAGAGACCTGGGATAAAAATAATATTTTAAGGCAGGTTCTTTTCTTCTTTATAGCCATATTTACATCAATTTCATTCAAAGTTCCTGTTGATCCGTATCAATTTACGACGCCAGGGCAGCTAATGCTTCGAAGATTCCAGTCAAGCAAGAGCTTGGTGTCAATTCTTATTTAAATTACCAATCTCATAAAAAACTGCAAATATGTGTATCTGTACTTACGGAAAGCTTTATGAAGGCTTAATATTGTCAGCGAAATTTATGACCTTTTTACCTATCCTACAAATCACATCCAAATTAAAACTTAACAATAATCACTAAGACGGTAAATCTTTAGCATTAGCATAATTAATTGGTTCCTGAGGTTGGCGATAAAATATTTTTTCTTTCCTCTTACATCATCATTATACATTTTTATTCGTTCCTTTCAGGTAAATTTCTTTTTTCCTTAATTATTATCAGGGAAGTAAGCAAATACGTTAATGTAGAAACAAGTACAGACCATTTAAAAAAGCAATTATAAACATAAAACTCCAATTAAAGAAAGTCAGTTAAATTATCACTTTTTAAACAGTCAAAAAATATTTTTTTTAAAAAACTCTACTTTTAACCTGAACTTACAAGATACAAGTAAATACAAGTTTTGCCAACTTGCTAGAACATTCTAATGACCTTAAACTCATGCAGAATGTATAAATTGAATATATTATTCCATGTAACACTGTAACATGGAGCGGATTTCTCAGGATATTGCAAAGCATGAGGTAGAATAGAAGGAACCGCAATATTTAATGAGTTCTAGCAACCATGTGGCTCACACCAGTAGGATTTTACATATAACTGGCAAGAGCTGGCTGGCTTTCTGGAAACGTTCTGAATACGCTTTAGTAAAGAATATTTAGAAAGAAAAAGGTGAACTTTAACAATATTTTAAATGATAATATTAGTAATACGTAGGTATTTAGACATGCATATTTATTTTTATAAGCACCATTAAGTACCCGAGAAACCTCCCTCATTACAGCATAAAGGCGAAGAATTTTCTTTAATTCAGTCAAATAAAATGGAAAACTCAATTGAGGTCAAGATTAAGTCGATAAGGCGCACTTCTACCTGGCCCTCACTGAAATATTGGGACCATCGGGCTAAGTTCAGCTCTAATGGCTCGGAGAATGCAAATCAGACCAAAGTCCTTCCTTTGAATGTTTGGTTGTTAAACTCTTAGTTCGAGTCACATCGGTCCGGGAAATCTATCCGATTGGTTCGTGAATTCGTGAATCCAATTTGAATTTCAATAGTTAAGACTTTAAACTTACTTAAGTAAATAAAAATGTGCTAGAAATGCTATAATGTTAGTTAATTTTCAGTAGGAAAGGTAAATAAATAAATGGAATAACTAAATATCTGCCTTTGCTCATTGAGGCAGAATCATGGTGGCCTATGTTCCGCAATGGACTATTACGGGTTGTGTATGCGTGCGTGTGTGTAAGCATGTGTGTGCATGTGTGTGTGTATATATGTGTGTGGTGTGTGTGTGTGTGTGTGCAAGTGAACTGGAACGGGCAAGTCGGATGTCCGTGTGGGTAATTTGCAGTCGTGTACAAAAGCTGACAGGACAGGGCTGGAACAAAATAATTGGGTTTGGTTTCCGAGAACTGCCGAGCTGGGGCCTGTTAGTAGAATCGGATCTCAATTTGTATTCGGTACGTACTATTTTTATTCCTTTGTACATTTGTAAACGACTTTTTTTATGAAATTTATTTTAAAGGAAGACTTATTACGTACTGTTTTAGCCTGTGATGCGTAGCTAAGATTTTGCCTTCTGAGTTTTTCCGTACAGCAAATGGCTCGTTAAGCAGTCAATCTACTATTTCTTTAAAAGAAAACGTGCATGTGCTAGTAAATGGCTTGGCATATTTTATTATGTGTTATTTATCCTAGTTTAGCTTTACTTTTTAACCGCTGTTTCACGGTATCCAATGTATCGCTAACTTCTAATTAATGAAATGAGCTCCGAACGCAAAAATAAATCAATTAATTCTCTTTGGTTCCTTGCAAAGCGATAATAAATGGCCGCCCGCGGGCTTAAACCCGTTTACCCGGTGCCCATTTGTATATGTCCGAAGTTGCTCGCCCGCTCTAATTCAGGAATTATCAGGAAATTCACAGATTAACTCGCATTAGTCGGGATTGTCATTTTCTTTCGTCGGACTAACAGCGCGCCGGAATAGTGCCACCAATGTTAATGAATACTTGTCATTCGCTGTTTCAAGTGTTTGTGGATAGGAACTTTATATAACTACACGTTATGTGGATTGTAAATTTGTTATATTTTATACATTTGCACTGTTTACTTCGACGAGTATTCCTTAAAGAAAATGTATGTGACTTCTACAATCAAACTGTTTGCGCTGCGTGTATACAGTTTAAACAATCATCTTCCCAGTATACACGAGCAATGAAAAATTTAGTTTGCTATCTATAGCTTCAAGATCGAGAGACCTCTTAATTAAATTACTCCAATTATTTTTTCTACATACTGGCAGGATGTATAGCTTCAACTGGCAAGTAGGTATTCATTCATGTAAAAAAGTAGTGTGGCCTTGAAAGTAAGCGGCAGTAGCGGCGCGCTCCGCCTGCACTTCACAACAACATTCATAAAACTTCCGCCCCGTGTTCCATTTTCAAACTTTTGCTTTTTAATTTCAAACTAAATGTTGCCAGCGTTAATAATAATGAGTGAAAATAGGTGTTTGTTGTTGTTTCATAATAAAGACTGCATATATATTTTTTCTTTGTTATTTTTTCATCTTGAATAATTTGTCATGTCACAAAATGTGTGTATTTTCCTTTTTTTAACTGTATTTTTTACAGTAAAAAGTATTTTCCAGTAACGAAAACAGCTTTTTTAAATCTTATGAGTCCTTTTATTGTAAAAAGTTTTATTATAATTTAAAGTGTAGCTGACAGCCACTCTCTGTTGCTAGTTGAATACAAAATGGCCACTTGCAGTGGGGGAATGCAAATAGGTTAAATTAAAACATTCTCAGCTGGAAATAAGATTTCTGAACAATTTAAAGCCGTTGGACTTCGTTCCAAGTTTTTTATTTCGATTTGATATCTATGAAATATAAACTGAACGCTCTGAAATTGTTATTTCTTAAAACATACTATTATTCGTATTGAATCAAAAATAAAAATCTAGTCCAAACTACAACTTTTACTAGTTCCATTGTTTGTTAACGTTAAAACCTAAAGACACAAGAGACATTCTTCTGTATCCCTTACGCAAACATATCAGAAATTCCTTTATATTCAGATTCATATAAGATTCAGTTGTTATCATTCATGGTCATTTCCCTGTAGACCAAAAGATACGGTCATGAAATATTCAGGCCACGCACAATCTGTAAGATGCTATCGGATTGTATTCGCTATTTCCATATGAATAAGTGCGGGTACTCTCTGAGGTAACAGGCCCGAGTAGAAATATTGCCTAAATAATATGACGTTTGTTTTTTTAACAATACCTTAATACTCCGTTACTTATATAAATGATGATATCGTTCATAAAACGCAGTTACTGTGAAACTCTACGCTGCTTCTAGGTGTTCAATGCGGCGAAAAAGAACAAAATGCTACCGCTTTGAGAAAAAAGACCCCATAACTTTAAAATAAAATGCTTCAGCGACCTTAAAGCCGCAGCTTACTTTCAGCCACGAGTGTACCTTTCAGTTTGTCACAACAAAGTCGCCGAAATTCTCCCTCAATACTCCTAGATCTTCTCAATTTCACTCGAGTTGAACAGTACTCGAGAATTATGAATACGCTGAAGCGAAAATTCTGCGGCAGCAAAGTAACGTCAAACATAAAGTTTATAATTTATTTTATACCTTTTTCAGGTAATCATCATGAACGCTGGAGCATCGACTTTATTACATGAATTTAGGTGAGAAGTTATTAAAACGATTGTCATTATGGTAAATTAAGGCTACATTAAATTTTTTTGGGTTGAATTTTTGTGATCTCTTTAGCATGGACATTTGTTACGTTAACTATGTAATAAACGGCTAAAACTATGTGTCAATAAAATGTCTACAATAACATTAAATACTGAACGTTACTTACGAGTGAATCGCTCAATTATTGTATACGTATTACAAGACGTAATATAAGTACTTGGCTCACATGAACTATAATTTCAAGAAACACTTATTCAACAATTCGACCTGCTATTTTCTAATAACTGACACAACTAGCTATAAAATTATAATAGTAGGATGGAAGACACATTACCGTAAAGAAAATATTTAAACCTTCCTTTTCCATTGTACATTTTGTGGTACTTTCCATTAGTTATGCAACAGCTAGATCTACATTATTGAAGCTGAGTAGTGAATTGATTTATATCTTTCTTTGGTACTCTTTGGTATTACTACATGCTACTACTCGTATAATATGTTGTAGTCCGGATATTTACGAAAATATTATGACCGACCTTTTGCGTCGACTATATAGAAAACTAAAAAAGAAAAGGCACGGGCAAACATAGCACCTAGTAAATGTCTTAGTTAAGTAACAATCTCTGATATACAGATAATATACACATCTCCGAAAACGACCCGTTGTCGACCCAAATACAAGTAACTGGGGTAAGTCGGCCGGCAAACCGCCTCTGTGTAGTGTCTTAATTAGAGCCTCCCAGCAAAAACGGCCAACGTCCGTTTACAAAGAGCCTTTGTGCTAGCATAAAGCATTATGTACTACGGCGTAGCCGCTACGGCGTAGCTCGTAGCCTCGTAGCGCTACGCCGCCACCGTAGTAGGTTAAGATAAATTATTATGATGTAGTTATTGATAATATAAATACACTTCCTATAATACAATAGCCTAACTTATTAATATTGAATTCGTGAGTAGGATGATTCAATGATTAATAGTAGTTTTTGTGTTTCCCAGCGAATAACAGTACTTGTATTTTTAATTATTCCCAGCAATGGAACTTTGAAACTACAGTGTGATACCATGTAGGCTGTTCATTATTTCCCACTGCTAGATAAAGGCCTCTCCTGCAGTCCCCTGTCTTTGATCCTGCGCAGTGCCAGCCCGTTCCTCAAGGAACCTCAAGGCCGTGGCCAAGGTCTGAATAAGGTCGGAAAATATGTATGATTCAAATACGTAAACGTATTAAGTCTGGGTACTTTGTACCCGAAAGCAAATTCACAACTCAATTATTATTTTCCATTGTAGTTGAAAAGAGGGCTTTTCACTTGTTTATGTGCCTAAATGTTGACCGAAGAGCTCAAAGTCAAACAAAGGGACTTACGTAAATCCTGCGGTTTGTTTCTCTTCACAGAAATTTTGTTATAATCTTATTGAATTAGTTTTCGGCCACAACCGCCTTTGTTCTGCAATATTTATGGTCATTTTCGTTTTCGTCTTTGCAAAAACTTTGGTTTTTATTGAATCCAGCCGAAAAGAGAAGCGTTATAAATTAGTACAGTGTATTCGTGCGTTTTTTTGACACATAATAGCACACAGCACGTATTCATCAAAGATGCCACTGTGAAACAACTATTTTGATACACTTTATTGTATTAGTTCATTATAATACAACTAATACAAGAGCGGAAGACGTGTTGAAAAATATATTCTGATGTATACTGTATTACATAGTATTACATGACACCCTCTATCCTCTATTTCATAACTTCAAGCTTTCTCAAGCGTCATACTGTGAAATACCTAGCTTTATTCCAGAGACTGGGTTATTTCCCCCGGGACACCAGCGAATGAAGGCAGTCGCTGCAATTTGAACTTTATCCATATTGTGTCGGAAGGTTTTAAGTCAAGCAAACAGCACGCAATGTCTTACGAATTAGGGTAGGTCCGCAGGATTTAAAACAACAATTAGGTTTGACGTAGTAATTAATGTCGTTGGATTTTATGCGGTCATGCTCACACAGCTCTTTTATTAACGAATCGTTTTTATGTACACAACTTTAGGTTAAAAATAGAAATTTCTGTTCAGAATCAATGAAATTATAAACATAAATAAAATTTATTTTTACGCATGATTTTCTCGAAATATTCAGACAATCTTCATGATTTCAATTGTCACTAGAAAGTATTGTGAGTAATTGTATAGAAATTTAGTGAGGCGCTGTGATTGGTGGAATAGAGAGGTTTAAAGGAAAAAACAAAAAAAATGTTAAAGAACACATTCTTTATTAAATCCACCATTTTCAATTCATAATTCAAGGAGCGGAACATAGCTAATATTTCAAAGCTAAGCTTCCAGTATGGCCGGAAGTCGTTAGTACGGATGCTAACCGTCTTCCGGCCCGCGGCGAGCACGTGAAATACTAATTACCACTTCCGGGGTTATTTAAAACTAAACTTTCGCTCTTTACTATTCTACTTGCCAATGTAGGTGTACGTAAAGATAGATGGATATTTTTGTATGTACATTGTAATTTTAAGACCTTGCACTTACAGGAATATGGCATTAAATAATGTTGTATTCAAATCTGTAAAAAAGTATAAAGCTCTGTGTTGTCATATTGTGTTTTATATGAAACTCCGGAAAAATATTCGGTAAAACTTTTACTAATGTGTTAGAACCTTGTTCCTTGAACAGTTTATTGGTGCTAATAAGCAAGTTTTATTACTATTTCGGTTCAGATATTCGTTGAAAACATGCAAGTTACAGAGGCTATAAACATAATCGAAGCTACAATAATTTCAGTAATAAATCAAAGGCAACACTTGTAATAAGGGTAACGGAGGAACCTTCAATATACCAGAGCCCGATATTCAGGACCATGAAACTTTTCTCAAGCGATTCTGTCGAATTGGAACCTAGCTTTGTCAACATGATGTCAAAGATATGTTTTATTCATATATGTTTTTTTTTTCAATATCGTAATAATATAATATAGGTGACTATATACACATAAGGGGTTTTCTATGACTTTTTCTAGTAGGAATACATTTTAAATAGCACAGGTTATCGTCACTACGACTAGCTCAAGCTTTTTAGCCCAAAACGCCCGATATTACTTACTTACTTACTTACTTATTCCCAATCTCCGCTGGGGAGCAAAGGGCCGAAGTGAAGCGCCGCCATTCTTTACGATCCTGGGCCAGCTCAGAGACATCCGCCCAAGACATCCCCGCCTGGCCCATTTCCTTTTTCACAGAGCGCTGCCATGTCTCTCGCGGTCTGCCGAGTCTTCGTTTACCGCCCTCGGGGTGCCATGTCAGCGTTTCCTTTGGGACGTCTTCAGTACGCCTTAGAACGTGTCCTATCCATCTCCATTTGCGTTCTTTTACGGTTTCTGCTACAGGTTTTTGATGTGTTCTGCGCCAAAGTTCCTCGTTGGAGACAAAGTCAAACCAACGGATCCCTAGGATACTGCGTAAGCATCTGTTTACGAAAACCTGTAGCTTGTTCGTGGTTTGAACCGTTTTCTTCCAAGTTTCGCAACCGTAGAGGAGAACGGTCTTTACGCACGCGTTGAACAGGCGGATCTTGGTTTGGAGACGGAATGCGGAAGACCTCCACACTGGGCTTAACATGGCAAAAGCTCCACGGGCTTTGTTGATGCGGTTGCCGATATCCTCGTCAGTTCCACCATTTGGTGTGATTTTGCTTCCCAGGTAGATGAAGGTGTCAACATCTTCAATTGATTGGCCGTTGATTTTAAATGGAGTACGGTCCGCAGTCATTACTCGCATTGACTTTGTCTTTTCTCTGTTGACATGCATGCCCACTCGGTTACCCAAATGGATGAGGTCATTGAGTTTCCTTTGCATATCAGCGCTATTTTCGGAGAAAAGACAAAGATCGTCCGCAAAAGCGAGATACTCCAGAGATGTTCCATCGGACCAATCCAAACCTCCTTTACCATTCTGCTCCATCATACCCAAAATTACCGATATTACTACCGAAACAAAATAGTTTGCCCTCCGGAATAGCACACCAGGCAGTTTCATAGCCTGCGGTCAGTGGGTCAGCCATAGTTGACAGTTGGCCGGTAAATCACGGACCCTGGGGCGACCTTGCCGCCACCTAGAGAATGTTATACGGAAATATATTGCTGACATATATGTCAGTACATAGGTAGGCCATTATACGAATATTGGTCATAGTCTACACAGGCATCTTGGAATATGGTAGCTTGATATGTGAATGGGGATGAATTTATTTCTATTGCCTATTTATGGGCAGACCCCGAAGATTGGGAAGACCTGGACGACTTTTGTAGGAACTGGAATGAGGAGGCTTAGATATCGGTGTTTTGCTTATACTTATTGAAACTGCTGGCCATAATAATTTGAGATTTTGATTCCAGTGCCTATATACGTAGGTAGGTACTACTCCTAAATCATATAGTTTTAAAATTAAAACATAAGACATAGGTAATTTCAAGCTATAATTTTTATTACAAAGGCCAAAAGGCTTTCTTTATCATCAAAGGTAAATATTTTATAACAGAAAGTGCCCTCATAACTAACCGGAGCAGCAACAAAAAGTGGTTAACGCGAGAAGCTGTGTTTTTTCGGTAAATGAATACGGTTTGAATAATGAAGCGGGTTTGTTCGGCGCCGATGGAAATTATTCAGAGTGTGGGCAGCCTGCTCGATACTGTGTGCCGCTGATTTGGCGATAGCTTTATTATACTCTTCTCGATAAGAGAGAGTAAAGAATAGGGTATTTTTTTAACATTCGCTAAGTCGTTTGACATTTTTTTTATATCTTTGGTGTTTTTGGCGTCATTTCTGCAGTTCAAAATATTTTCTTATTAGAAATGTCTATCTATTTTTACTTTGTTTAATAATTTATACAAAATCTTTCTAAGTTTATACCTCATAGTTCTTTGTTGTTGTCGAGTGATTATCTCAGCTCACATTTCATAGTAACTTATAGGTATCGATTCTATCTAGCACGCAATATATTCTCTCTCAGATCTGTCGTAAGATGGACGTGATTTAGTAGTCCGAACTTCGCTGCAGTGCCGAGTGTCGACCCAGGGCTGGCGGACCAGTATTGGGTCAGGGGAGTGTTTGCTGACTAACACTATGTTTTATGACATTGGCTCGCTCGCTAGGCAATCATCTCATCGATGTTTATCCACAGATTTGAGGTATGACGATTTATATCAGGCAAACATTTAATTAATACTAGATGCTATTTATCTACCCTGTCTGTCAATAAGAAAAATACGGATAATAATAAGTAAAAAATAAATTGTCACTTGATAAGTCACTGGCATTTTACTGAACAAATATGGCATAGGAAATATGATTATTAATCTGTAGATGAAAAAGATAAATAAATGTACACTTTGTACACATATAAATTAAAACACGTGTATGTGTGCCAATCAGAAATAGCACGAAGTAAAAAACGGTACGGTAAATGTAGAGAAGGAATGTTTTTTTCCGGAAGCTGGCTTCTGTTTACTGTTTATCGGAAAATATATTCGGAATATTTTTCTGAGTTTTCATTTAAATTCTTTGTTTTGCATTATGCTGTTCTCTATGTGCCCATTGATGCTCGATCGTAAGATCCATATGCATGCATGCATGAATCGGGTAAATTGCAACTTAGCATTTTATTTTCTTTCAGCATGTGTGTTATGTTCGATGCATATTTATAAAGCTTACAAAACTTATACGTCAGATATACTGTACTTTTCTTTTAGTACAGTATTTTTCAATTTATTCCATGTCTTTTAAACTATCTTATCACTCTGGATACACTCCCCTTATCAATTCAACAACTTAAACGAAACAAGAACTGACTCAATTAGTTCTGTCTGTAGTACAAGTTAAGGTTAAGCGATACAGGTAAAGTTAAACGGAACTTAAACTTGCCGTTCAAATTAAAGTCTTAAGGCACAGGGAATACGGACCGTTGTTTAAATCCAAAGTTGTAGCAGTTGTACTCTTTACCGAGTGGGATACTGTGCGAAGTGGTAGCGTAATCGTGACGTCTGCAACCACGAATCCACGAAGTTCTAACTACCTGTGGTCGCAAGGCACGGACTAGACTTTAGTATCTTACAGATGCTGACTAGCTGAATTCTGGAAATGTCTCTACAAGGTGTTGCAAGAAGGGTATCCTAAACTTTTATTTTTAAGGAATTCCAATGCTTGTAGAAAAAAGTTGTTCAGAATTACCCCCTGAGTCACCCCCTTTCGGCTTAGTATACCGTTTTTGCATCACCCTGTAGTTCTATCACACTTTCTAGAACGCTGTGAACTCCACGTCATCATAAAGTTTGGCAACTCGAGCTAACGTATCGTGACAAAGCCGTTCCCATTAGCACCTCGGATCGAATCTCGTTGCCAACTAAATGGGATCCATAATGAAATTGTCCAAGTTTTCAGAATATCCGTCTGAGCCAGATGAAAGCTGTTCGTTTCCAATTTTCCAGCACATTGGCACGGCTTGCGGAGGTCGTTACAGTTTTACCACTGAGGTGACGTCTTATTGAACACCCTGTTTCTTTAGTCCTGTGATACTTCTATAAATGTGTCATTTATATACCTACGGGGTCAAAAAAACGTGCAAACGAATAATGTTACCACATGATCTAGTGGATAAACTAAGCAAGTCCATGCGAAACATCACACTCTCGGTATTTTATTTAGTACCAATCTCTCATATAAATATTGAAACCGCGTTTTTTATGAGAGGTCATTAGATTTAATTTTGAACAACTTTGTGTTATCCCCTGTATAAAATCTTAAACTTTGCGTTGTTTCAAAACTTGAATAGTTATCAAAACCCCCTTGCATAATTTCCTCTATGTATCTTCAAAGGAATTTTCTCCACATTGCCTTCACGAGATTGAAGACTTGATGCTGAGGAGCAGGGCGCCGGGCCGAGCCTTGCGTGTGATCTTATTGGTAGTGTGGCTTGGAAACTATCATAAGACACACGCGGCTCTGTCCGCCGCCCGCAGTCTACAGAGAAGAACAAGACATGCAGAAAAATAGAAGAAAAGAGAACTGCCCGCAATCTACAGAGAAGATGAAGACATGCAGAAGAAAGAAGAACAGATAAAGAATAGAACGATAAAGAGAAGGGTTGATTAAGGGCCGGCTTTTTGATCCCTAGTTAAAATACAAACCCACAAATTTTGTGTGGAGATGTCATGCTTGCTTTACACATGACTTTACTAATGATTTTAATTAACTACGGATCAAAAAACAGGCCCAAAAACTTATACTTGTATGTTTTGTTGACTGTACTTATTGAATTTATACATTTTATTTTCAATTTTATGAAACAAGTTGTTATGTGATACAGAAAAGCGCAGTTTCGCAATAAACCGAGTCTTTGCAACTAAAATATACAATCATGGCCGCCAACTTAGCATTTTATTGTAATAAAATGTATAACTTTACTGGTCGCTCTGAAATGTAGAATTTCCGGTAATTTTCAGCCGCGCATCGGAACTCCTATTCTGTGAAAATTGTATTTTTAGTTTCAGTGATTGCGGACTTTAGATATTATATTTTATAGCTTTAGCTATATTTGTATCTTAAAATGTTTTAAGTGATTTCTATTGCCATTAACAGTGTGCGCATTTTAATTTGATAATTTGGTTTTAACCAATACAATTAAATAGAAAAGAATGTACCTAAACGAAAAGTTTGAACTCACGGGCTTGATTTTCCACGAAGCGCAAACAGAATACAATTTTAATTTTGTCAGACTTGCCGACTGAATTTCGGCAAGTAAGCTTTTTTATAAAGATTTATGTAGCGTTGCCTGGTTTCACAGAATACTTCTATAGCTGCAGGCTGCCTGGGCGGTGTGATAATGGCACTGAAGTTGAAGCCTGAAACATATCTATTTGTATGGACTGTGCTAATAAACTTTATTGGCTGTGGGTGTTCACGGTATTGGCGCATGTTTGATTCATGAATCATTGATGTCTTTTCTGATTGTTTCTATCATAATTTACTTTATTCCAGGTCTTTTTTAAAAATAATTTAGTAAGTAAGGAGTAAGAAATGACTTGCGTACCTGATAGGTTAATTTACATGATTTTGTACTTTTTCTAATTTATTTAATATATATGTAAGAACTGATACTTTAGGAGCAATAATAGATATTATAAAAAGTAGAAAACTTAACAAAAGCTATTCCGGTATTTGCTCATTTAAAAAATAAGAGGACCAACTTTAACCCCAATTATCCCTCTTCAATTAACAAGCAGACAATGCGAGCCCGCAACAACAACCGAAAATACTAATTAAAATATCAAAATTGAAACCGCATTTTGTGCAACATGAACTGCGTACATCGTTTAAATCGGAACACGCTTGTTAATAACGCGCTCTTTCCAGAGTTCCGAATTGAGCTTTAATTACTGCCGCTGCGGTCGCGGCCGCATATGCCTGCCCACAGCTAATCAACCTCGTTAGTACGTATCAGTGGCCAGTATTATTGTCTATGCGCACGTAGATAGGAAATTATACCCATCCTCAGAATAATAATAGGCTAGCGCTTGTACGATTAAATGATTTTGAATTTTAGTTATACGTTACACAGTTACAAACACACATGGCAGTTAATTAAGTGATCCTACGAATAGTGTTAATACTTATTCAATGCACGAAAACCCACTAATTTACGCAATTATCTACCGTTTCAAGTCGCCAATTACTTACCTTTCATGGCGGGTGTGGTACATAAATAACGTCCTTAACCTCGGTGCTAAAGCGGGATACCTCCTAATGACGATAAACAGGCCTATCAGGAATCGAACCCGAATTAATTAGCTTTAAGCTCGGCGGGAGTGCCCTAGTGGCCGCAAGGATGGCCGAAATAGTCGGCTAATGTGTGTACCGTGCAGGTTCGCTGGGCTTCTCAGGTGACTGGAGGTATGATTTTGTAAGGAAATAAGTTTGGTTTGATATATATAGGCTGAATAATTATTCTTATGTAAGTTACTTAGGATAGGGCTTTAGTTTTATTTTTTTAATTGAAGACTTGTTTTTTTTTTAAAAATATTGAGATCACGATAATGAGCTCAGTTACATAACTGTAAAAAAACAACTTCCAAAAATGGAGTTATTACTGTCTGCCTCTGCCTACAAATTTTACTTTTTATCCGTTACAGAAGGTAGTACAGTTATGTAGTTATTATAGCTACCTACATTATATTTATTACTCGGGAGTTCGTTGTGTTTCTTTTACATGTTATTAGATAAATATCTGTAGGTATGTTAGCTAATCTGTAACTAAATTACTTTTCGCACTATTATTTATGCTCTAACTGTGATAATCTTCTTGTCGATCGTTTAAATGGGGTTATAAAATCAGTGAACACAATAATAGATACATTTAATAGTATAACAAAAATATATTTCAACAACTTACAATACCATTACGACTACGTTATATCTATTACTTTCAAGCAGAACCGTTGAACCTTTCAATCGCTTACATTTACATACTTAGTTCTACTTTACAAAAATAACCTACCTAAAATTTGGCATAAAAACATCACAGAATCCACCAATCAATAAACAAGAGTCTCGTGTCCTCCAGTCTGTATGACCTGCTGGATGCCGGCCTGGCGGGAGTAGGACACCGGGGCGTCGTCAGACAGCGACCGACCCTCGGCCAGGAACGACGCTTCCGGAGAGGACCCCACATACGAGGTCGCCCCTTCAGAAAACCCTGTTGGCCTCTCGAAAGACGTAGCCCCTTCAGAAAAGCCCGCAGGTCCCTCGAAAGAAGGCACTTGGATAGGCTGGTCCTGGTTGAACTCCGGTGAGGATGCAGGCTCAGGGGCGGCCGCGAAGGGGTCGTGGCTCGCCTGAGGAGCAGCAAACGACTCTGGAGCAGCAAACTGCGGGCCAGAGAAGGGGTCTGGAGCTTCGTCCTTGATGAAGCCGTAAGTCTCCGGGTGGTCTTGCTGGATGCTGTTGAAGCTGAAGTCGTCTTCGTCGCCGGGTTCAGTGACCTCGTACCCCGCTCCCCCTACACTCGGCAGTCCAGGATGTGTGTCGAAGACCTTCACTTGTTTCACCGTGTGCGTGACGCCGCGCACTCTCGGCTCTTGGCCGAATGATGGGACTGACGGGTTAAAGGTCGGAAAGTCACTTTCAAACGTTGTCGTCGGTATTGGGTCGTGGCTGATCGAAGGTATATACGCCGGGATGGCGGGATAGTCGTGGGATACGGTCGGGAAGTCATGATGATGGTGGCCATGATGGCCATGTTTGTGATGGTGATGCGGCTTATGATGGTGATGGCCGTGGCCATGGCCGTGGCTCGTCGTCTTAGTATGCTTCTTGTGCGACGTCTTGTGATGATAGTGGTGATGCGGGTGATGCGGCTTGTGGTGATGATGGTGGTGATGGTGATGCTTCTTGGGCGCGGCGTGGTGGTGGTGGATGGTGATCACCTTCGTGTGCTTGTGGTGGTGATGGTACTCCGGCACGTGGATCCGAAGGTGGTTGCTGGGGAGGGAAAAGGTCATTGTTAATCATACCAGAATAATGATTCATTCCTCTTATCGTGTCGGTGTCAATCACAAGAGTTACTCTATGCTTTTGCACCACGCACTCACACATCTATTACATTGTATTGCAGTGTGTGTGTGTGTGTGTCCGTTCAAATGTCTCCAGCATCTAAAGCTCTACTACCGGGATGATGATGTTGAATACATAAATTCTGTATGTCGTGTGATTGTTGTGAATTACAAACTTTAACACTACCAATTAGCTTTACTTACCACGTAACTAGCCAATAAATTAACAAAAAAACCGCACAGTTAATTCAATATTGAAATTATTCGTCAAATCCACCATGAAATATTAATTAAAATCGCTCTTTGTCACAGTTCCCAATTAACTCTTGTTAATATTATATTTAAAAAGAGGCGATATCATCATTATTATTATGCTATCGGTTACATTCACAGTGGTTTTGATATTGTACACATATGGCCATACATTCGTTTAAGAAATATTGTTTGTCAGAAAAAATACGACTAATGAACTTACTGATGCTTTCCACCATGATGGCCATCAGAGTGGGAGCCGTCGATCCAAAGCACTGTCAGCAACAGCACGCACTGAACCACCGCCATGACCGCTGACGATCGACAAACAGTCCAACCATAAACAAACCACTTCCGGAATCACATCATGTAATACACCAACACACTTAAATTCATCCACTAACGTTTTCTTGTTTCTCTCGAACGCTATCTGTCCAACTGACCGCTCCAGTCCATCACCGACCACAGATTGAGCTCTACGTCACTTCGAGCGCTCATTTAAACATTTTCTCTTAAATAAACCAGTAATGTCGACAAAAAGACAACCAAAACCGTTATCAGTGGACCATGCCAAAAGCGGAAGAGCTAGCGCTCGGGCGATTTTGGACCGTACTTCAAAAGTGAAAGGGACGTTTTTTGGTTGAAGATTAGGTGTCCAAATTGTTCTCTTTATAGCCCTCATTTTGTAATAAGTATTACGTTATGGTGACAAAGAAATGGTTAGATAGAGTTCTGCCGTCACGCCGCCACTTATTGTGAAGCGGGTGTGTAACAGCCTACCGCGCCGATACCCCTGTTATTACCCGGTTTGTTTGTTTTCTTTCACTTTCATGTTGTGTTGCTTGTACTTTTGCAACTGATACCAGTTGTATTTGTATCTGCCATTGTCGTGGTATCAATCGTAAATTATTACCCAGTTTTTTTTATCACAACGGAAATGGCTGACATCGGAAACTGCAATGTTTTATTGTCATGGTAACTGGATGTGAGCAAAAAGTTTTAAATAGGTCAAAGAAATATTTGCACGGAGCAAAATAAGAATTAACTATAAAGTTAATGTAATTATTTATATCCGTACTGAGTCATAGCTCCGCTGAAGCGTCCGCAGTCGAGCGGGCCTCAGTGATCGTAACTGATCGCTGAGGTTAAGCAACAACTGACACGGTCAGCCATTGGATGGGTGACCAATTTCAAGTGGTGCTTTTCTGGACGCTTCCGTGCTTCGGACGGCACGTTAAGCCGTGGGTCCCGGTTGCTGCTTCAGCAGCAGTCGTTAAGCCTAGTTAGAGGCCTTCGGGCGGCTTGAAAACATCTGACAGTCGGGTTGCCCACTTACCCGACAACTCTCTCAGCACAAGCTTGCTTGTGTTGGGTTGGGGTCCACCAACCCGCACTTGGCCAGCGTGGTGGACTAGGCATAAACCCTTCCTTCACTGGAAGGAGACCCGTGCCCCACCAGTGGGGACGTAATGGGTCGTGATGAATAAGTCATAGCTGAAATTATAGGTATTACATATGCATACGACTGTATTGTACTATGTAAGATGCTACGGGATATGAATGGTAATCAGCTAACAACTAACACTCATTACATCTACTACTTTAGATTTTTATTGCATTTTAAGACAAAGGAAGTGATTGCAATCATAGACAATTACAAGTGTTGCTGCGATCATTGTCCGTTGCGTAAAAATATCTGGGTTATAAATTTATAATCCGTTTGTTTTTTTATTGGAATTGGTTTCCGTAGGTTTTGTTACAATAAAAATAATAAGATATTGCGACAATCCCTGCCATTGCTATTCTCTTATTTCTTGCATTTTTTTTGCAAAGTAGTTATTAGATTAGTAGAAAATACTATAATAGATCAATGGACGTCTAATGGATGAGTTGAAATTTGTAATGGCTGAACAGATTGTAGGTACCACTTGTAAGACATTAGACAATGTTTTCTATTATAATATTATCAAAATAACACAATACTTGATTTTGAACACAACACTTTTATTCGTTACATAGCTTACTGGCTACCAGTTTGGACAGAGCTTCCGCTTATGGTGTTTTCGGTTCGAGCGCTAGCACGACAATGAGCCCTCCCCGGCATAGCCGGTTGCTTTTATAGACCTCACGAACTTCTAGGCTCTTACTACTGGGTGGCGCTCATTGGTCGTTCTGGCGCAGAAACTTGACAAATTCAGTACTTATAAACTAAAACAGCCTTATTTAAGTGTAAATTAACAAAAACACTACAGAGATGTAAGGAAATCACGACATTCGGCCATCTGAAAGTGTGCAAACCTCCGGTGCACACATTAATTTAATGAAATGATTAAGTTATCGAATTAATTAATCGATGGTAAGTATAATTTGTAACCTCTATATTTTACACAATCAAATACATTAGCAAATTAAAACAAATTAATAAATATAGGTACCTGACATTTAGTCAATTTATAATGTAGTCAATTACCTGAATTATTTCTTCTTTTCGTTAGGATTAGTTTTTATTACAATCACTATTTATTTGTACATATCTTAATTTATACACGCGTGATAAACCATTTAACTTTTACCCAATTAGTAATATACATTATACAAACTTAAGGTTTTTTTTTTATATACAATTTAAGTTTGTAACAGAAAAATACCTAATAACTTATTTACAAAAACAACAAATATTTGATGCCTGCATATAAATTTGAAACAAACTAATGAGAGATTGAAAGATAATCACGACATTTTGTCTCCTGGCTACTTTTCAGAATCTTCTTGAGTATCGCTATTTTCAGAATCAGAGGAATTGTTGTCTACATCTAAAGCTTTGAAATGGATCCATGGACGCATTCTATCAGCCGCGACAACACTTTCATATAGACGTGTTTGTTGGAAGCCTGGCACAGTACCGATTTTATACCGATCATTACCTAATGATTTTATAACTTTATAAGGTCCGATGAATTTAGGTAGTAGCTTCGTGCTTTTACCATCGTTTCGAAAACTATTCTTAACTATTTTCACCAAGTCGCCCACCTGGTAGACCGGTGCAGCTATCCTATTTAAATCGTGTTTATCTTTTTGTTTTTGTTGATTCAGTCTTATATTATCTAAAGCATCTATTCTAACTTCTTTAATATTGTCAACGTTTTGTACATTTGTGCTATCGGGTACGCCTATACAATTTTCGGTTGGACCAGAAAATTTCATCCCAAATAATAACTCAGACGGACACTTTTTAGTTGAAGCATTAACGGTGTTATTAACGCCCCATTGAACTTTCCCGAGTGCTTTGTCCCAATCTTTTTCATTCCCATCAAAGTTTTGGGTTGATAACGAGGTCAAAATCGTCTGATTAAACCTTTCAGCTTGTCCGTTTGCCCTGGGGCAAGCCACAGCATTCAAGATATGCTTAATTCCTTTGTCTGAACAAAAACCTTGGAATTGGGAGGAGGTAAAAGCTGTACCTCGGTCTGAAATAATTCTTACAGGAACTGCAAAGTCATTAAATAAATCTTCTAATACTCTAATGACGCTTTTTGTTTTTGTGTCTCTTACAGGTCTTGCAAATAAATACTTTGTAAACCCATCAACAATGGTAAGGATGTAACTATTGCCTCGTTTACTCCTGACAAACGGTCCTACGTGATCTAAGTGAAGAGTGTGAAAAGGAATTCCTACTTTGTCGATGGGATGTAAGTGTCCAGACGGTACTCTACTTGAACTATCTTTATTGTATGCGCAGCTGATACATGCCGAAACGTATTTCTTAATAAATTTGCGCATTTTGGGGAACCAGTATTTATTTTTGACCCTTTCTAACGTTTTTGCAATCCCAAAATGACCTACATCGTCATGGTTCATTCTACAAATTTGCCATCTAGCATTTTTTGGTACAACTAAACGTAATTGATCGTCTACTTTTCGAAACAAGACATTATTTTTGAGGACATAGTTCTTTTTAATTTCGGCAGATTCCTCATCTATATCGGGTTTCAATACTTTAGTCACACGAACAAGTTCTGGATCGGCTAGTTGTAATGTAAGCATCCAGTTGTCGGAAGAAATATTTAACACGGATGGGGATTCGTTTAATAATCCACGCGATTCAATATGGTGGTTCAACAATGGGTTTCGGCTAAGGGCATCGACGTGCGCCATCTTTAGACCTGCGCGATACTCAATTTTAAAGTTAAACTCGCTTATTTGCAGCCACCATCTTGCGATCCTTGGTATTAGGTCTCTACGGGTTAGTGTTGTCCTCAACGCATTACAATCGGTAAACACTGTGAAATTAATGCCTAAGAGATAAACTCGAAACTTCTTCAGCGAACAAACCACTGCCAGAGTTTCCAACTCGTAGGAATGCATGTGGCGTTCCTCTGGAGTAGTCTGTCTACTGAAATAGGCCACGGGCTTAAGCGTTCGGGGGTTACCTTGCCATTGCATCAGAATACCGCCTAACCCTAATGAACTGGCGTCAGTATGTAATTCTGTTTCTAATTTTGGGTCATAGAGTGCTAAAACAGGCCTATCAACTAATTTCGATTTAAGGCTATTGAAAGCATCAATTTCAGTCACTGTCCATTGCCATACCGAGTTTTTTTTAAGTAAATTAGTCAGCGGTCTTGCTATTTCTCCGAAACCCTTCACAAACTTCCTAAAATAACTGGCAAGTCCTAAAAATTGTCTTACCTCATGCACATTACGAGGAGCTGGGAAATCTTTAACAGCTAATATCTTCCTTTCACTAGGTCTTATCCCTGATGCTGATATTTCATATCCTAAATATTCTATTGTTTCGTCAAAGAAGCTACACTTCTGCAACTTTAAGGTGAGCCCCGCCTGTTGTAATAATTGTAATACCTCTTCAAGGCGTTCAAATCCCTCGTTTATCGTTGCTGATGGAATTAGCAAATCATCCATGTACGCTAAAGCATATGTAAACCGCCGCGCACCAAGTATCTTATTTATCATTCTTTGGAAAACCGCTGGGGCGTTTGCCAAACCGAACGGCATTCTTTTGAACTCGTAATGGCCATCTGGCGTTACGAATGCCGTCAAATGTTTGCTACTTTCCGCAACGGGTATTTGATAGTAGCCAGAGGCCAAGTCAAGGGTAGTGAAATATTTATTACCACTCAGGATAGAGATTTGGTCGTCTATTATGGGCAATGGATATTTATCTTTTGTGGTCTTATTATTGAGAGCCCGGTAATCTATACACAAACGTTGCTCTCCATTTTTCTTTTTCACTAGCAATATGGGACTTGCATAATCAGATTGAGATTCCTGAATAATGTCATTTTGCAAAAGATCACCTACCATTTCCCTAACCTTCTCTCTTTCAGAAAAAGATAGACGATACGGCCTATATACAACAGGGTTACTATCTTGCAATTGAATTTTAATCTCAGCCTCACTTGTGCACCCTAATTCTTGTAAATTTGTAGCGAAACAGTCTCTATAACGTTCCAATAGCTTATCAAGCCTGTCTTTAGTTTTATTATCTAAGTATTCACCCGTTCTGATCTCATTTTTATCTAATGGTGGATATACATAGCCCGAGCGTGTATTAACGCGAAGACATTTTAATTCAGTGGCTGGCCTTGCTCTAGCTATTGAATATTCTGCCTTAAACTCAAGGGGGGGTTTATTTAGCACGGTAATGAATATAACTCCTTTACTATTCTCTAATTTATAGCATCCACCATGTAAATGATATTCTTGGTCTGGGTTTGTTCGAGTACCTCCTTCAATGTAAATATCTCCAGAATACGGTTCCTTGGTATAAACTTCAATTAGACCGTTTTCTGTTAAACATGTGTCTTGCAAAATAATTAGCTTAAACGTTTTGTCGCTGTCAGTGATTTCACTACTATTAGGACAACTGTAAAAGTACAAGGCATCGCTATTTTTCAGGGCAGTGATGGAAGGTAACTCTGTGAAGTTTTGGCCTATGAGCAATGGAGTCTGTAAGTACTCATCCTCAACTACAAACATATCGATCTGTGCTTCTATTTCATCCAACTTTATATTAGCATTGACTTTGTAAAGAGGTCTTGTTTGACAGTTGCCAAAACCTGTGATAACCGGTACACACTCATTAAGTTTACTTAACCTAAGAGATTTTGCATTAGATGCCCTGATAAGGCTACAATCGCTGCCAAAATCTACATATGCCTCAAGCGTCGAGCCATTAACAATAGTTTGTTTGAAGAACTTTTTGTTTTTCTCACTATCTAGTCAGCTGATCTTCATGTTTTTGCTAGAAGCAATCTCTCGACTGTTGCCTATGGAAGCTAACGGTTTACGATTACAATTTTCAGAATCGTGGCCAATTCTAAAGCATTTCCTACACTTGATCAAAGGTTTGGGGCATGAATCGAAAAAATGACCTTTCTCTTGGCAATTGAAACAATGTGACTGATTGTTTGTTGTCGGACTAGCAGTGGTGGTTTTAGTTGTGGGGCTGTTGGATGCATTAAATGAGTTATTTAGCCTTTGATGATCACGCCTACGATAATTAGTGCTTGCTAACGTCCGTGGCTGTGGATGCTGTGAAACGAGGTAGTTAAGCAAGTCCTCTGGTTCATTACATTTCAAAGCTTGTGCACCGTTTCGAATTGAAGTAGCTGTTATACCATAAATAATGCATTCTACAGCTTTCCTGCCCCTAATTTCGCACCTAGTTACTAAAGATAACTTCTCATAAAAATACTCCCTCAGACTTTCTTCGGGACGAGAGACACGCAATAGCATTTCCTCCAAAAGTTTGCCATAGTTTTCTTCGTTGGGAAATGCTTTGATTAATTTATCCTGCCACTCAACCCAGGTATAATTAACAGTTGGCAATGATTCATACCATTTTTTTGCTAAACCACATAGTTTTTGTAGAGCGAAATGCATTGTTTGCCTTTCGTCCCATCCGTATATTACAGAACATTCATTGACTTTGTTAAGCCATCTCTCAGTAGTTTGGGACTTGTTATTTGGGTCAAACTCAGGTATAACGTTAAGATTTTGATTAAATGACAATGTACTCTTACTTGGCATTCCTTGTAAGACCGATAAAATCTTCACCATATCTTCAGGCGACAGGGCAGCATTTGACTGGCGAGATGTTGACGGTCTCTGGTTCGACTCTGGAGACGAAGATCTGGTACGCCTACGACGCCGGCGCTGCCGCTTCTTTCGGCGACGCTCTCTTTCAATGGAAGAGTCGGTGCTGGTTTCGGTATCGTTGGAACGGTTTCGACGCCTTGACTTTCTCTCTGGAGTTTGTCTGGACTCCTCTCGAGATACCCGAAGGTTATCAGGCTCAGGAGACATTGTGGTTCTGTAAATTACCAATATTATTCGTATTGTGTATATTTAAACTCAGATTTTTTGATGAACCATTCTTTTTCTTTAAAAATACTTTGCTGTAAACTTATTAACTTCAAATATTCTTCCCTACATCAAGAAAAATTAAGTTAAATTTAGTAAATGGAGTATCCATGTATATAAAAAACCATAATAAGTTCAAACTCGTAATATGGGCTGTATTACTTTATTTTAAAACAATATTTTAAACTAGAAGTGATCGCAAGTCAACTGTGGGTTGTAAACCTATGTGACTCGATCAGCGTTTAATCATCAACTACTTATGGAAATACACCTACATGATTCCACACAGACTTTGCTTAATTTAACTGTACAGTCTACATAATTCTATACGGTATCTAATCATCATCAACCTACAGGAACGCACCTACATGGTTCCATGCAGTATCTAATCATCATCAACCTACAGGAACGCACCTACATGGTTCCATGCAGTATCTAATCATCATCAACCTACAGGAACGCACCTACATGGTTCCATGCAGTATCTAATCATCATCAACCTACAGGAACGCACCTACATGGTTCCATGCAGTATCTAATCATCATCAACCTACAGGAACGCACCTACATGGTTCCATGCAGTATCTAATCATCATCAACCTACAGGAACGCACCTACATGGTTCCATGCAGTATCTAATCATCATCAACCTACAGGAACGCACCTACATGGTTCCATGCAGTATCTAATCATCATCAACCTACAGGAACGCACCTACATGGTTCCATGCAGTATTTAATCATCATCAACCTACAGGAACGCACCTACATGGTTCCATGCAGTATCTAATCATCATTAACAAGGGACAAGCATAAACTTCATTATCCATACGATATCATATATTTTTACCAGTTTTACTGTATCACCCGCTCATATTATCAGAGAGTCGCCCTGATCAAATATAAAGTGTATTCTATCTATCTATCTATAAAGGGGTGCACTTTGGTACATGATTGAATAGTAGTATGAACGACTCTGCATGCCTCTTGTATCAAAAGTAAGTTCACAACAGATAGGTACAGTGCTCCAAAATTGATAATGCGCATAGAAATCTTTGACAGATCAGTTGTTTTCGATTATGTGACACATGATATTGACTCCTATTCCTTTCGAACAAGGTGCAAAATGCAAGTGTTTTTTTAAGGCTCTTACGATTTAATGATTCGGGTTTGAAGATCTGCATGTGCATTATCAACTTTGGACAAGTGTATCATATTATTGTTTCGAAAGCGTAATTAAACGACATTGAATCTTCATTTACTTCACTCTTATATTTCAAGCAATATTCCTCTACTTAAATCAATTTAATTACAAACATGTGATCCATAGCTATTATCGGAGGGTAGCCCCGATCAAATAACTAAGGGTTATGTTAACTTAACGGTATTCCCAGAGAGTAGCCCTGAGCCAATACGTATAAGCTATTTATAAATTTATTTAGTAAATTTATAAATAGCTTACACTATTTATAAATTAAATTCAAAATAAAAACCGTTTCTTTTTTTTCACTTAATTATGCTTTCTTATTTTTATATAGAAACAAATAATTTTAATTATCATGAAAATTACTAACCTTGGTTCTGATCTCACTTCTGAAGTATCAAAATAACACAATACTTGATTTTGAACACAACACTTTTATTCGTTACATAGCTTACTGGCTACCAGTTTGGACAGAGCTTCCGCTTATGGTGTTTTCGGTTCGAGCGCTAGCACGACAATGAGCCCTCCCCGGCATAGCCGGTTGCTTTTATAGACCTCACGAACTTCTAGGCTCTTACTACTGGGTGGCGCTCATTGGTCGTTCTGGCGCAGAAACTTGACAAATTCAGTACTTATAAACTAAAACAGCCTTATTTAAGTGTAAATTAACAAAAACACTACAGAGATGTAAGGAAATCACGACAATATAATGTGAATAAGAGTAGGAGGTCCAAGATCATAATCCCCACAGTTCCATAACACTGACAAGACTTCAAATTAAGAAACAGTTAAACGTGTTATCATCAAAAGCACACGAGCAATAAATATACTGTTGAAAATTTCGCCAGTTTCTCAAAATAATCGCCCGAGAGGCTTGCAGGCGCAACCTGCATATTACGCTTCCTTCAGAATAAATCTACCGTAATGGGTTCCCGTCGGAAGTTAACTGAATTATCTCCTATTTATGGAACAACTCAACTATTCCGCTCGTAATAGGATTGCACTGAACTTGAGTCGTCTCGCCATTATTACTGGAGTAGCGCCCCGGCTTGTGTAGCCAAGTTAGATCAGATTGTAGATGTTCCGTAGGGAAGTGCTTCGCTTACATCTCAACTGTACTAACTATGTAAACTATAATATCGTTATGTATGGGGTAATTACCAACCATGGCAGTGATAAATACCTACTAACCAGTTATGCGTGGAATCTAATAACTAAAAAACTCGATGCCAGACCGTTTTGTTAGAAGTGTTAGAACATAAATTGTACCTATAATTTCTAACTTACTTTAAACTTATAGTGGGTAAATGTAGTTTTTGATAATGTTGTTATAGTTTGCGTTCTAGAATAAAAATAGAACACAACAGCTATATTCACGCTCATTTCCGTCACGACAAACTATAATTTTGTCACTGTATCGAAGTATGTTGTAACTTAATCCGCGACGAAGGTATTTTAGGGACTTTCACTCACTTTTAGTTGGCAACACTCGAACATTACTGTGTTATGCGGTAATGGTATCTAATAGCCTTCAATATTGCTACTTTTTATTACATAACTTGCCGAAACAATGTGAAAACAATTACTTCAGAACTATATCTATGTATTAAATACTTTCTTACTGTGAGTATAGTTGCTTATATTACTGAATAATATTGTTACCAAATACTTTGGATACTTAAGGATTAATGAGTTCTGATTTTAGCCGAACAAGGGAGGAATATTTACATTATACAGAGTGTTGTTATAGTGGTACTTATACAGGGTGTTGTAAAAAGAGTATACCCTTTTAGCAACACCGTGTATAATAAGCAGAATGGGCGTGACTCAGCTTGTCATTCTACAACTTTTGGTAGAACAACTTCAATTGATATTCAATAAAAAATACTTGCAAAGAGATTTTGATAAACAAAACAAGAAGAAATTGGATATTCTAAGATACCTATGATATGACTCTTTAAGCTTATAACTTTACAGGCAAATATGATGAAATGTATCTCAATACAATAATAGGAGATACAAGGTGCGTACTTGATTCAATATTTTGTGCAATTACAGTTTATTACTAAGCTGTGATATGATATGTAAATTGCAAAATAATAGTTCGAAAATAATCTTACTGGTTTAATAGCATATCAGGCGATCCACGGGACCATGATCTTTTTTTGAACCTTCCAAAATAACTCTGAATTGCATAAAACTAAAAAAATATGAGTATGTGATGAAGATTAAAGCTTATTAATAATCAATACATTATATTCAACCTATTTTCGAGAAATATTCTGCCGTTTTCAAACCGTAAGTAGTGTGGAATCGAAAGACCCGCATCGGGGTGTCGGTAAGAGGATTATGCACAGGTAAGTAAGCGGCTTGCGAAACATGGCAGTCTCTCTATTAAATATTTGCGCTCGTATCGACGTTATTCATGAGCTCCATGATTCTCCGGTTATTGTGACGTATTGTGCCGTATATAACGCGAGGGCTCGAAGGGTTTATTCAGAGTTGAATAGGAATGTTGCCTGTGTTTTCACGTGAGCTTTATTTGATAGCTCTTCCAGATTTTTTTAAGCTTAACGGAATCGGAGTGGTGTGAAATGTTTCGTGCTTTTTGTTTTTGTAATAGTAGGTTGTGTAGGTTTTATTTTGTAATGTCTATCTCTCTCTCTCAGCCTTCTGTAGTCCACTGTTGGACATAGGCCTCTCCTAACGATCGATGTAATGTCTATACGCGAGGTTAACCCTGAGTTTGGCGAGTGTACCAATAGGGCCTGTTTTAAAAATATGTTAAGCTTAGGTACTGATTTTGTAATGTTTCATTCTTCATGTATTGAAATTGTATTTTTTTGAGGATTTAATTTATTTAGCATCAAAACGGCGTAGTTAAAATGAACAAATAATACACTCCCTAGCAATGAAAAAGTTGTACCCACGTGGATAGTTGCTATGATACTGGAACTTTTTCATTGCTCGCGACTGTAAGTATAACCAATAAGTCACCCTTAACAAGAAGGTAGTCGTAATTGCGTACTGTTGATGAATGAATAATCGGCCGTGGTCGGTCGGATTGGCTCGTGTCGTGATTGCCCTATCGGGAGGTCGAAGTTCAAGTCCCGACTCGGACAAATTAATTATTTGCACTTTAATCATTCGTACGCTACTTACTTGTGAAGTGTTTCGGAAGTACGAGAATATTATTATTGTCTACCATTACAATGACTTTGGTCCGTAGATGTTATGTGAATAAATACGTACACTTAAAGTAGGTAACATAATCTTTTTTAAATATAGATATACTTTTTAAATTATATTTCATGCTGGATTTAGTAAATATTCGGAAAAGGAGATCTTTGTCAGATACATAAGTAAGATCAGATAGTCAGAACACCGGAGCTACGTCATTCAGAACTGCACATTTTATTATTCATGCATACCACCTTTATGTAACTGCATTACAGAATCGTTATTGTGAACTCGCTAAGCTGACATAAACAATTTATCGGGACGGATATTATCATGCAAGACTTGTACACGGCGGCGGCGGCGGCGGCGGCGGCGGCGCGGCCCTGCCAAGATATTCCGTAATTTGTTATTCGAAGCATGTTTCAATTTTACTTTTTTCAGTAGCGAAGCCCCGAGGCCAGCAGTTAATTATCTTTGGAAAATTAAAAAAAAAAAAACAAAATGTTTTGACACATTCTCGAAAGGTTCTCTGTTTACAGGAATTCGTTAATTTTACGATGTTTTTCTTATTTGGAAACAACGCAACATTATGCTGCAATTTTTAGGTATTCGTTAAAACTTTGTAGTATAAACCTTATAGGTATTACTGTATTCCTTGATTCTATTTTTATCGTACATAGCTGTTCCCGCGAGCTTCGCTTCGCATTAAAAAGTTATTCCGTGAGAATTCCGGTATAAAAAGTAGCCTATGTTCTTTCTCAGGGTCTAGACCCTATTTATACCAAATTTCATTCAAATCCGTTCAGTAGTTTTGGCGTGAAAGAGTAACAGACAGACAGACACAGTTACTTTCGCATTTATAATATTAGTTAGGATTTCATACAGGTACTTTTCATAATGTTACCATAAACGAAACTGCTCTATAATCTTCTTCTAAACTGTGACACGTGGTGTAGCACGTTTGTTTCATGTCAAGTTGCTCGGTCGGAGCGACACGTCCATTGTCTCGCTCGTGCGCGCTGCCGTCGCATGTTGCGTCCCGCTCTATAGGTAGTTCGCTTTGTGTTGCAAACTGTGTAGCGCGCCGTCCCGCAGTAGGCTTTGTTCTGTGTTTGCTAGAATCTTGATAGTTTGAGTGTTGCGCGTTGTGTTGTGTGAGCGAGGTAGGACATGCGGTGGCGGTATTGTCAGTTGTTTAGTTCCAGATAGGATTTGGTTGCTTATTTACTTAACAATATACTTATACATAAGAAAGTTCTACTGGACGTAGTCGCCAGTATGTTAAGCGGCTGCTAGTAAATAAAAAAAAAACTCTTTCCTGAAACTATTAATTTAAATTCACCTTTTCCTAAAGAGAATAATACCCTTCAGGCTATTCTTACTTATGTATTCTTCTTAAAAAAACTTGGGACCATTTTGTATAAGTTGCGGCCCGAAGTATTTCCTTACAATTCCTCGTAATTTGAATCCCGCATCCTCTACGGGATCCGTAATGCGAGTTTTTAACAAACTTCCTACTTTGTCTCTTTTCGTTCGTTTCTCTTCAATGGCGAATAATGTTATTATTCACATTTTAACATGCTCAGATATTTTAAGCTAAAATGAAGTTTAATAAATTTGGGGAAAACTGAACCACACCTTAATTTTGAACATAATGTGGCAGTCAGAGCGACAATCTCTTAACATATTCACTTTGTACCGTGAACCGTCTTATTAGACCTAATACCTACATAAAATTTGTCTGAAAGTATTGCAAGAGGTTTGATACCACCCCTTACATACAGGCCATACAGCAGTGTTTCCAGTACTTTAGTGAGAGAAAGAGAAAACAAATAACCAGATCAGAAACAGTACTATTGAGTATCACTTTACTGACGTTGCCGTGTAAAATAACTGGAAAACTTATTAAAATATGGCTTAGATATTTTAATTTCCATTGAAATAACTTTCCTTGGCAAGACACCTCATGAATAAATGGAGCATTAATTCAACTAAGCGGTTTTGTAGGCTTTCATCGCATTATTTATCGTAACTTTCAAAAAGTCCTGACCTTTTTCCTTTTTAGAGAGTAAATCCATTGTTAACGATACCGAGTCGAAGCAGTAAAAACTTGCAAATACTTTAGATATAGGCACCTGTTTCTGTAACCTTTTACCTTTTCCTAGCCACTGAATATTTATCCTGTATTTGTGGAAACTGTTGGATAGCTTTTTGTTGACATTATATCTGTCTAATTGTAAGAAATAAGCTGAAAATGTTGGGCTATGCGTAGGGCGTAGATTTAAATTTATAATTATGAAGCAATACATTTACACGCTACATTTCAGCCTTTATAATAATCTATGCACAATCAGATCTAACACTTAACATCAATAAAATATTGTCCTCAAGTTTACCACCTAATAGGTTGACCAGTTCTAACGTGATGTCGAACACATCACCCAGTTTCCAATTAGTGACACAAAGCGCGTCACGTGTCGGCCGAGCCGTCATGAACAATAGGCTGCCAATGTGTTAGTGCGGACCCGATGGCCATTCACTTCGACACCTCACCGACGGATTAAGAAGACCCAACACACACGCGACTGTCGTCTCCACGTCAAATTACAAATTGATCAATGGCTAAAGTACAACATTTTCCAGGAAAATGTGTGTTGGCGTTCTTTTGGGCCTAATATATCTTCAAAGGAGCAAACACGATAAACAATTACGTGGAAGCCGTATTTTCTTTTATAATATTATTGGAAAGAGAAAGGGAAATGTTTTGTAATAAAACAACATGACTGAGCTAATTTTGAGGCGTGTCGTGACACGTGTAACGTACTGTCGACGCGGGGTGTCACTCGCGTGACTCGCTGTACCGTCTCGAACCCCACTCATGGTTATTATAGTTTTCATTGAGTAAAAATTAACATTTAAGGTGTGTCCTTATTAGAACCACCCGGCACCTGCACCAAATATTCTAAATCTGTATAAATGTACATTTGCAAGTACTTATAGGAAAATAAATGAACAATTTTCCACCAGTCCGAGTCCACAGAGTAGAAGGCAGTTGTGTGGTCTGTGGGAAACCGATATGCAGTTCGCTGTCACTGAACTTTAAATAAAATATTAATATTTGTCCGGGAAACCATTCTGCTCTTGTAACTTAACCATTGATTGATGATAAGTATTGTGGTTTCATTTCGTTGCGTAATGGTGGGCGTTAATATCTTTTAATAATTAAGAATACAACGAGATTAAATTAAATTCACAGGTATACGTTATACGTCACTCGAGGAGGCAACCTATTCTCCTTTTTTTACATTGCAACTGAAAAATGAACAAATAAATACAAATTCAGACATTGTTTTACCAAATACAACTGTTAGTTTTCAACAGAAAGTAATATTATAATGAAGTAAATTTGTTTCGGCATCATGCCAACCTAGTTAGTTACCGCGGTGATTGTGAATAGATAATTAATTAAATCCGCTAACGATATTGCAGATTTGGCAACAGTTGTTTTTTGGGAAACGATATATCACAGGACAGATTCGCTTGCACATCATGGCTCACATTTGTCAACTACGATGGCTAAAAGAGGCTAAAAGGATAATCATATAATATTTTTTTAATGTATACAAATCCGTAACAAACCTTTTACTTAAAGTTACTATGAACGAAAACAGCTTCGAGCAACAAATTAAATGCTAATCCCATTTCAGAACTTTGCTGTTTCTACAAAATTATAAAAAAACAAGAGCTTGAACGTTAATATCGTGGATTATAGGAATCTGAACCCGCTGCATGGAGCTTGCCAAACAACCAGCGAAACGAAATTAAACTTTTTTAAGCCTTGATTGAGCGGGTATTTTTTGTAAAGCTTTTCCTGTGAAACGGAACTTTTGGAAAAATATCTAAATGCATTAGAAAATATGCATCACATGTAAAGTCGCATATAAACAAGTATATATTATGTAACTATTACTATATTTTATATTTACACTTTTGTTTTTTCAAAGTGTATAATCAGAAACCGTCAATTAATTGCATATTTTTCTATATTTATATAAATTTTATTTGTACATATGTATACATGAAGTAGGTAATTCAAATTCATAATTCATAATCTTTATTTCAAAAAACATTCTTACATTCTTGTTATACAATTATATAGTAGAACAAGGGTCAAGTCTCTACTCCCTAAAAAGGTGGAAAACCTGTAGCTTAGGATGAGTAGATGCTCTTCCCTAAAATATTGTACGATTATAAATACGCTTATAATTATGTACATTATTATATAACATTAATTGTGTAAGAATACTAGAGTATATATAATGCAAATTTAGAATTTAAAACTATAATAAATAAATTTAGAATTTAATACTAGAATTCATTATGGACTAAGGTTATTTTTATACATTCTAAAAATAATACCTGTGATATAATAAGAAATTAGGTATATGTATAATATTATGAAGTTTGGTATGACAAGGAACATTGTAACGATATTTTTTCCTCAAATATAAAGCTGAGCGACCCGCCCTATATCTTCTGGTGTTCCATCAACGAGTGAGACATAAACATACAAACACACTGCGCACTGTTAACGAAGTCAAATAACTCCCTATTCGAGTCAGCGCCAGCCGACAACGCCGCCGATTCAATTATAATTTAGAGCATAGTAAATTGTTTACGCCGGCCGTAAATCTCGGCTTGAGAAGACAAAACCCTCGCAGATACAGGCGACATGGCCCAATGTCGGGTATGTCACTTTACCGTGGTACAGAAGACGTTAGGGCGGTATGTGAGCAGTTTAAGATACTAAAATATGTATACGAATATGAATATATATTATGATTACTAGCCATATGTTAGTATGTGTTTGTCAAATTATAGCTGTAAATGTAAAAAAAATAACGGCTATTGCTATTTGAGCGCAATGGTTCTTATAATACGTTGCATTAAAATGCTTGTTAAGCTTTGTAAATGTTGACAAAAGCTATCGATATTATGTGTTTTTTACTCGAATGGAGCACGTTCACCAAATATTTGCAGTGTCGTGCGTGCGCTCGCGAAAAACTGACATAAATAGATACAATCACCCTATTTTTGCGTATCATAAATAAATTAAGTCTTACAAATGCACAACGGTACGTACAAAGTCAGTCAACTGTTCACTGTTATTTTTGCTAAAACAATCACATTTTGCACCTGAAACCCTTAAATAAAAACAGCTGAAACCTGAATTTCAGTTTTATTACAAAAACACCTGACATTGTTGCGTGATCCGTCGACAAACAGCCATTGTACATTCTAATACGGTGTTGCTTTTGTAATTATAATTTCACTGAAAATCATGTTTCCGTTTGCTGCCGTAAAACAGTGTTTTTTTCAATAAAAAACGGTCATTTTCAATTGTTGTTTCACATTAGATCATATTCATATGACTATATACAATGATACAAGATCATTTTTAAGAACTCATAGTAAGTTAGATGTAGCCAAGCCATAGATATTTTAAATCTGCAACTTTGTTCACACCGTCACAAAAAATTTATAATAAAAGTCCTTTAAAAAAACATACAGACGAATTGCGAACCTCCTCCTTTTTTCGAAGTCGGTTAAAAAATACAGGGTGGACGGGATTGAAAAGTGCATCCAACAATGGACAACATTTCATTTTCTTTACCCTATATTTTTATTAGCTATTCGGAAAGATTATAGAAAATTAGTGGACCCGTATTTTTTTATTTTGTATATACATTAATTTTTGCATGTTATTTTTAACTTTAAAGTTAATTATTTTAAAACCGGAAGTGAAGTCACATATTAGGCTCAATTTTTATTTTTGTCTATTGCCTGAGTCTCGAAAAAAAACATAAATGACACTGACAAGTGACATTTAAACTTTGTTTACATGCCAACCAACAAATGGGTCATTTTCAAATGACATTGATATTTCTGATGATGGAAAGTAGGTACTTATCATGTAAAAAAATAAGCAGAAGCATTTTTTCAGCTGTGTAGGCGGTGGCATGCTCTGGGACATATTATATAGAGGTCATCTGTTAATAATAAATAAAAAAATAGTCAGAAAGTGTCAGAACAGAATTAATGAAAATGACCCAAATAAACAACAACGTCACGATAAAACGTCAAATTCAATCAAAAATGAAAGTGACAGTTACTTTGTTTTTAAATCTATAGGCTTTGATCATCAAAATGCATCGCACCTGATGCATGACGTCATCAGCACTTTTTTACTATTTTATGATTTTCTCGAAAATGATACATCCAAAAAATACAAAAACATTTTTTTTGTGTCCTTTAGAGCTAAATCTCGAAATGGTTTTCGATTTATAGCAGCTTTAGTTTTTTGAAATGTTGTCCATTGACCGCCAACTTTCTCAGAACGCTAAGCCACAGCCACAGCTAAGCCGGATCAACTGTGACGTTTACCGTTTGATGTTGCTAGTAAGGAAATAAATATAAAGTCCCCGTACTTTATACAACCGTTTTTCCGAAGCTGTGGAAACATCAACGACAAAATTGCATTGCAAACAATACATTTTTGCGTAAACCTGTAGGCTTAACTTTATCAGGCTTTTCGCACCTTTGTGCGTTGCCATTTCGCCTGTCAGTTATGCCAACTGTCAGATCTGTCATGCCGTCGGCGCCATTGTTCTCGCTTCGACAGTTTGACAGTCGGTGGTTTGCGACTGAAGTGCAATGGGATCGCCGAATGCTTTGTACATGTTCTATATATTTTTTTATTGAATCAGTTTGTATTTTATTTACTTGCACAGCACAGTCGTGTTAATTAATATGTAAATTTTGTAACTTGTCAAAACATACTTACATACGAAGATAATGGATACCGATACTCACGTGCACAGTAATCAAAACTATTCGATCACACATCCCCATTCGATCGCGAACTAAATCAGTGCGGATACAAAGCTGAAACGAACATTCCAGAGTCATTGAAACGTGCAAAATTCGAACGCGCTATATTCGGTCGAGAGACTTCAGTCGCGGGATTCCGTTACGCTGCGAATTCGATATTTGAAATATACGCTCCTGATTGGCTGTTAGGTACCTCCGCCGCATATTTGTGACGAGTACAAGCTATACAGGATGAATGGCATACGATCGAAAAAATATGATATCGGTCATGAGAAGTTTTTCCTTCTACAGGACCTATGAGCAGCATTCTATAGTAACGTTCAGCACATGTTTAGATATACATTTAAAATTGCATACGGACTACATATGAAATTTAGTTTTGCATAATACCTACTCCAAACAAAATTTGTTTGAAGCTCTTGTACGTTAACTAAGCACTATGTGTATTATACGATAGGTACGCTTGAATAATAAATTTATAAATAATACCTAGCCACCCAACCAAGCGACATACAAAGCCCGCGTTTAGATTTAATTTCCAATCTAGCCCGGCGTAGAGGCGTACACAGATTGAATAACAAACGGCGCAGGTAAAAAATAAAAACTGTATCTAAAGGTCTACAGCACAAATTGAACCAGCCTGTATCCGGCCACGCACGTGAAACATTAAAAAACTACACAGAATAAAAAAAAGTTTGAATCGAAGCGCTCGTTGTAGGTACGAAAAAGAATTAGCTACACGCTTTTCCATTTTCGAACCTTGTCGATTCTCATGCAGATTCAGCCAGTACCTACCTAGGTTTTGATGAAAGATTGTCGATAGAAAAAGTCAATTGCGTAGCATTAAATTTTTACAACGAAAAATAAATAGGTACACTCATTGCGATATCGTTGTCATCTCAAGATTTGGATTCGTTAAATGAATTAAGTACATTAATAAGCGTATTTATAAAGGTTTTTTATTATTATTATTATTATTACTTAGCTAAATAAATAATTGAATCAGTTTCAGTCAGCATTGAATCGCATCGGAATGACCCGCAAATCTCGGTAATAGATTATTGTTGGCGGTGATTTCCCTTGCGACCCAGCTGGCTGGCTGTAACCGTTTTTTCTTTACATTCACCTATAATTTATTGCGGTACCGACCTCTGTGCGTGTACCGACAATTTTATGTATAAATATTTTACGTACCTGAATAGAGAGTTCTGGGTCAAACAATATTTTACAAATGGATTCCAGCTGATGTTACACTGAACACTGATTCATGAAACACATGTTATGTACCTATCTAAAGAAAGTATGTAATAAAACTTAGTGGCCAAACAGATGGTGTGAGATGTGACACATCACCACTCAGCTGCGAAAGTCGATTTATCTCCGTCATAAATAGACGGAAAATGCCGATGAGGGTTGAGCCTGTGTCGACGTTGTCTTTCGGACCCTTTCTTAGCAAAACTTGTTGCTTGCTTAATCTATGAGAAAATATTCTTAAATTGTTTTCACAATATAATTAGAATGATGTTTTCTGTGGTGATTATTATTGCCGTCGATATAACTCAGATCGTGTTGTTAGAACACCGGCCGGCGTGGTAAACTTAGCTGAAAAAATTAATAATTTTAAATAAAGATCTATAACAAGCTACCTGATGATCTACGTGACATTGGAAATATTTTGACTTTTAAAAAACACCTACATAAGTTCCTTATTAATAAAAATTACTACAAAGTTTCTGAATATCTTGAGGAGTATAAATATTAGTTATTACTTAACTTAACTTTGAGTCCGATTCATTTGTTGGTCAAATTGATATCGAGGACTTAACATATTTTGTATTTGATTAATGTAAATGTGTGATTTTCTATGTGTATTGTGCATGCTGTGTCCTGCTTGTATCATAATTTTTTTTTAATATTTTATTTTATATTTTTGTGTATATGCATTGGAAAATTTTTACGTCTTACGACGTAACATAGAGAAACACTTTAAAAAACTATGTAATCAATACCTACCTACTTGAATTTGAATATTTAAAAACGGTCATGAAATTTCTTAGTTTTCTTACTTTGTGGTCTAAACAAAGAACGTTCATGCCGAAAATACACTAATAGTTTTCCTAGGAAACCTTCGCGGAAAATAAAGTGAATAAAAATAAACCCGTCGGCGGGTGACGCGATGAGCTGGTATTACAAGGAGCGTTCTTGTCGACGACACGAGACAAATGAAGGAGCAGGACACCGAGACACCCTGATGAGGTGACAGGCGACCGCGCCGGGAACTACCAGTTTTATACATAGAAGTAAATAAGAAGAAAAACCTTATGTAAAAAAAGTTTGTCGTGTTTTATACCAGGTTTTACTAAAGCTTCTCATTCCCACGCGATTATTGTCATTTGAAATGCTCGAAAAACACATTGGATTATTTTAGATCCGTATTGAATTTGCTAGTTTCCCAATAAATTAATTGTGAAACAATGTTAAGTTACATGAAAAAAAGCTTGTCAGAGTCAGTCTGGACATGACCGTCTATCAAGTTAACCAACCCTCACCGGATCTTTTTGGTAACCATACCTTCACTTAGCCGGAAGGTACTGTAGCCAAAAAGGTAAATAGTTTTATGTAATACCTAGTGGGACGGACGAGAATAATATTAAAGCCAAACGGGTAGCCCGCAACCCAAATTGTTTCAGCAATAACCCAACATATAATGTTGATGTGTATTATGGCCGCTTTACGATAGGCCTGTGTTCGGAAATTGTCAGCCAGTTTTAATGGCCACCTCGCGATAATGTTGACGACGGGGAACTTTATGTTCTATTCATATTCAATGTTGGATTTAACGATAAAAACTTGACGAAAGTATTTTTATGAGCAACTTAAGCCTGTAAAGCATTCGGCTGGAAAATTGCCTGAAAGTTATCGTATTTTTATCAATTTTTTTTTTATGCGTATAAACCCTAACAAACACTTAGATATGTCATTTTTAATATCCTGGTTAAGCCGTATCCTTCTATATGTCGTATATTATTTATTAGCCGTATATTTCTATATGAAAAAGTATGAACTAAATATCAGATATGAACTATTTATTACGAGTACACGGATAAAAGGAAAAGTATCAATCGTCGCTCAACCGTCGATTACCACCATAGCCGTCCAACTGTCAGATAGTCTGTCACATTGTCAGATAGTCTAACTGTCACATTGTCAGATAGTCTGACTGTCAGCTTGTCGGGTGGTGAGACGCGGACAATGCCCATCACGACTATTGTCAGTGTCTCAGGGGAGGGTAGTTTTCCACACGACCTACTTATTAATTACGCTATGTCTTATTGAACAGAATATAATATATTTAGTTATTGGTACCTAGAATATTACAAATTTAATTAATGAATCATTGTTTAACGGATGACGATAAATAATGTCACCGTCAGCTGCTATTCTTGCACCAATCTATAAATCTATAACTGCTTTAACAGTATGCAGTAACAAAATCACCACAAAATATAGAAAATTTGGCACAAAGATACCCTAAAATAAGACAAAACTGGAAACTTAAATTCAATACTCATTTATTATGTTTTGTTTGTTTCAGGTACAAAAAGAATACACGCATTTAATTATGAAACTGGCTACGGGCAAACCATAGAAAAAATGTGCTAATAATACGAAGGTATTCTAAAACAGAGCACGATTCCAATTAAACCAAGTCGCAAAATCTCATTAGAGGTAATCACAGAACGTATCAAAATAATTTTTGTTTCTCCCGCACCACAACTTTTATCAACTTGGTGGGAAAATTGATCGAAGAAATACCGAACACCTGTAGATCCTATCTTGAGAGCCATAAGATTCAAGATTGAACTGAATTATTAATGAGATTTCACCAAGTTGAGGAGTTAGTTACTGGTTTACTAAAGCACTGAGAGGTATTGTTATGAAGTTTCAGGTGAGATACCCCACTTACAGTGCAATACCTACAGTAATTAAATATTGATAAATTTTTGATAAACTAATAATGGCCAATAATGGAGGAATAAGTTCGTATGATTTCAGAAATAATTAGCAATTATTAAATTCAAACGGCTGCTGCGGGATACTTACCTGATACATACACATACTTACAACACAATTATATCAATTTTAACAATATTTTATCGAATGCTGTAATTTATTCAAATTTAAAATGTGCCTGTTTATCCTTTTCTTGTTGCAAAAATCTAATTCTTCAACACTTTTTGCCAAAATGAACAGGTCGGGATCGGGTGTGACCGTAATAATGAATTTCACGCCCCGCGCCCCCGCTCCGTGTATGCAAATTTGCCCACGCACCTCTCCACCACTCTGACTTATAAAGACGTAACCGACTCTCGATAACTAATTAAACTCGACTCTACGGCTTTTCATTTAATGCTTAATTTTCTTCCAAACTCCCCAAGCTGATAAATTTTCAGGTTGGCGTGTAATTTGTTAAAAGTTAATTTAGAGGAATGTGTTGTGAGTATTCCTTTGTGTGAGTAAAGTGAGCAGCGATGTACATACTTCTAATTAAGGGCTTCGAGCTTAGTCAGGCTGCTCTCGGAAAATATTCAAATTATTTAATTTAGACTCCTTTGTTTAGTCTGTAGGCAATAAACAAAAAATATATTTATATGTACATTCAGAACAGTATCTTTTCCTTATCGTATCATTTTTCAAAAAAAAAATCAAGTAATGGCATAAAAGACTTATGTACTGAACAGCTTCCAAAGCTCTTTTAAACAAGGTGTCTCTAAAGTTATCCATGGTTTCTTGGTTCTGAAATCGAATAAGCTTACATTTTATGGCTTTTCATATTTTTAAAAGTCGTTTCAATACCATATAAATGTTAAGTGACTGTACCTTAATATAATATTTAGAGATAAGATAATTACGTACATAATTTGAGTTATAAATAAACGATATTTAAAAAGTTCATAGAACAGAATAGAACTTTAATATGCACCACATAAATTAGACTTAGTATCGCTAAGAACGATCTCTTACAGGCAACCTTGGTAAAACGTTCATAATTATAATATACCTAACTATTTACACAAGGTTTATTGTAACACAAATATACGATATGTTTATAATAACTTGGCCATTGTCATGTAAACGTAACGCTTAGCCAGTTTCTGAGACTGTGGGTTCAAACATGGAGCGGTCTCGCTTGCTAATTAGACGAACAAGCATCGGACTAAAACAATTAGGCATGCCTGTCAAGTTATTTGTCTTTGTTACCTGAGATAAGCCTGAGATATATAGGAAAGGTGATTTGGCGCAACAGTAACATAAGACATGGATTAAATTATCTAATACCTATCTTAAAACACTGGTTGTTTTGGTGCCATTTGGTAATGAAAATCATATGCCATTGATTATAACACTGCTCTTGTCTTAGAAGTTTGTTTTCCAGAATTAGGAGCAATTATTACTTAAAACTATATGAAACGGAAAATCATTTCCACAGAAAACTATTATAAGTCATGAAAACTGTGGTAGAGTGAACTCCTGGTTTTCCAGCTAGCCGCTTCGACAAGGCCTCTTTGTTGAGGAGACGAAAAGTTTCAAATGTTGCGAACTGTTTGCGCCCGTTTGTGTTTTTAGTGCGGCCTCCTTGTTGAAACGAGAATTCACTTTATAAATAAGACAAATCTGTGAATAAATCAAAAAGAGCTACAGTGCCAATTTCTCCATAGTCGGTTAGAGCATAACCAGGTATTATTGGTTGACTTTTGACACATCTGTCAAGAATTTAGTATGGAGATGACGTATAATTGATCAACCAATACCTGGTTACGATTTAACCGACAATTGTGAAATTGGAGCTAAAGATTCTACCTGTAATTTTATATGTTTCTAGGTATGGTGAAAGCATAACATTTTTATTGTACCTGTAGAGCGTATACCTAACATTTTAAATAATTTTAATAATACTGTTAATCAAATTGTATATTAAAAAAATTATATTATAGAGGCCAGTTAAATGTTAAACAAATTTTGCACAATAGCAAATTGATTCGTGTGTAGAGTGAATGCAAATTTATGATTGGAGCTAAATGAACGAAACTGATTGGCCCATTGATAAAATCCATTCAGCATCAGATACACATATCACATTGACAATATTATTTACTCGATAGCTTTTCAGAGATAGTTATCTACTATTGCATCCATTTGCAGCCTGCCGCAAATAAAATATAGTAATTCTGCAAGTCTATAAAAAAAACTATGAAATATGAAATCCATTTCTTTATGCGAATATTGCTGTAATAGGAATTCTTCCCATTAACGTTATTTAACGTCTATCATAAGTACCAACGTAAGCATTACTAAGCTTCATTGTTTTATAATTGCTCCGATTATCAATAATACAGATAATAGCCCAATAGATAATACCTCTACAATATTGGTTAATATAGATTTCCGTTTCACACAAGATACCCGATGTGTTGGAGTGAACTGGGTCGGAAGCGCAACAGTTGATCCGACACAATCACTATTATATCCACTAGATGTAGGTTCCGTATACAATAACATTTGCTTAGAGGAAAATACTCGACTGATTTCCAGGACGGTTAACTGTACTTATATTGGCTTTTGCCTTTGTACCCTTCACTACAGAGTATGGGATAAAGACGCTTGTTACTGCTGTCTGTACTTAAACTTGGTAACAGATTTGCAAATGGTTGTTTTAATCAGATACAATATAAGAGGTAGGTTTGTGACGTATAATAATTGCAATCGTGTGAAGCCGGGCGGGTCACTAGTAAAAAATAAGAATACTAAAAGTGGATCAAATAAACGCTTTATCTATCTATCTATCTATCTATCTAAAAGACATTGGTGATAATAATTAATATTTTGCATTAAAATAGGTATACTATGTTCACCTTTCAGGCTCTCTTGTATGTATTTATTTATTATTATAGATACACCAACAGCATACTTATTATTACAGTTTTAAAAGATACATTGAAAGAAGGTCTTACATCTAATACGATATGCCAGATACAGTCGTATACAACATGTATATAGACATATCCTTTATTACTATATAACAAAGTTTAAATCAGATTTCACGGGTATATGACAAAGCACACAGCCCTAAATTTATGTTTATCGTGTGTCTAGTTTATGTCGTAAACCAAACCGATTGTTTAAATTTTATGCTGGTGCAGTCCCTCAGTTTGTCACTCATGTCGGTCAAATTCGATTCAGTATCTTCATATTAAATTTTCCTTAACATTTCGGCGGAGATGGCGGGACGACTTGGACAAGTTCCTACCTGAGTGGTCCGAAGTGGCGGAGGATCGCGATCGATGGACCAAATATAAGGAGGCCTTTGCCCAGCAGTGGGACACAAATTAGGCTATTAAAAAAAATAATTTCTCTACATGACAGTGTACAGTAAATTTTTGAAACAAATAAAGAAAATGCACTTTTATCAAACACCCGCAAGCAGCGGCAGTAGGTACTCTTTAACAAAAGAATCCAATAACCAACATCACTGGACCATCGCCCCCTCTCTGTGTGCAGCTAGGGTTGCCAACTGAACAATAATAAATAGAGTACAAACCAATGCAGGCTATGCACCTTTCAGTTTCAGTACCACTTACAAAAATTACGATGAGCCTTTTACAGGTGTCCCGATAGCCAACTTCATCCCGACGCACGGTGATATGACTCTTCATTCTAAACAACTATTGTTATTGTTTTTTTTTTAAATGCGACTGTATTTTCTTGTTCTCCTTACAAATAGTGTTGGCTGTGTTAATTTTTATTATGGGGTTCCCAAGAACAAAAGTTGCTTACAAGTACGAATAGTATCACCTCCTGCCGGCATGAATCTAGAAGTCTAGAATTCTAGAATTATTGTCAATTCAGGCATTTTATATATTGATGTTCAGTATGAACCCTACCCTCCCCCGCGCTGCCTCACCCCCTCGCCTGTCACACTCGAGCGACTCGTCATATTGCGATCCTTCTGTTTGATGTTTGCTCAATTTGCTGTTGTGGACTCTCCGGTTATAATGTTTGTGTGAGCTTTCATAAACATTGCTATTACTTTGCGAGCTCTGTTGTGTTTTGGTTATTGAAAAACAGAGATAAGTAATTTGTATTTTAAAAGTAATGCTAAAATAGACAATGTACACGTTTCTGAAAAGGTTTATACTATAAAGTTTCTCTACCAACATAAAACGAACTTGGGTGGTAGAGAGATTTCTACCTGCCCTGCAAAGTCCAAAATGTCAACGCGTTTCAAAAGATCGAATGCCCCAAATTCAAAACTGGATTCACTTCATAGGAGTCCAGTATTCAGCAACAACAAACTTATAAACTTCTAACTTCCGCAAAACAGCTACAGATATTGCGAGATTGGCAGAAATGCAATCATCGCCAATACTTCGGCGCAGGCACCCGCGGATTGGCCCGTTCTGCTATTTGTCACAACAATTGGATTGTTATATCGAATCATGATTGTATTGTTCGAGAAAAATTGAGTAAGAAGCATCGTGTTTTGTGGTTAGCGCCTGACATGAAATGTAGGGCATATTTCTTCTGCAAAATATTTTTGCTACACTATCATTGAAAAGCAAGTTTTTAAATAGCGAATATAAGGCGAAGGTACCTTGCTCGTATAATAAAAATATCATTTTCCTTCAAAGAAATTAAAATCTAAAGATGAAAATTGCTAACTGAAGAATACTCTAATGGGCTATTTAAACATAACTCGTAATAACGACTTAGCATTTCCGAGTGAACACAATAAAAGTGGGTCTGAAAATATTTGAATATTGCTGCATAATTTTAATAATAATGTCGGATAATGGGCGAAGTCTCTCTAGCTGTTTATTTGAGTTCTCATACATATTCACAGTTCACGCTACACCCGCCGGGCCGCGCCGCGAGAGCGAAATAACGATCGGAAATATAATAAACTCTCATACATTTTACAACGGATAGTGCAGTGCAGTAATTTGTGGTCTTTTGCCATTCTTTGCCTTCTTTTTCTTATTCAGCAAGCCTTAGTTTATTTATCTAGAAGTTAACCTTTACGAGTAAGTGATTCATCATCATCATCATCAGCCAATAATCATCCACTGCTGGACATAGGCCTCTCCCAAGGAGCGCCACAACACTCGGTCCTCGGCCTTCCTCATCCAACCACTACCCGCCACCCGCCTAAGGTCGTCAGTCCAGCGGGCAGGAGGGCGTCCCACGCTGCGTTTGCCTGTTCGTGGTCTCCACTCGAGAACTCGTCTACCCCAACGGTTATCGGTTCTTCGGCAGATATGACCAGCCCACTGCCACTTCAGCTTGCATATTTTGACAGCTATGTCGGTAACCTTAGTCCTCTGTAAGTGATTATGATGAAGCAATTAGAGGAAATCAAACGTTTAACGTTTTTCTCAATTTTGTCCAAAATTCAGTAAGCAAAGTTAGTTTAATTTTAGTTGTTTTTAATACACACTAAAACGTATATTTTCTGCTATGCCATTCCATTTTGATACCGCTAAAGAATATCACCGGATTAGTTACACCATGGACGCACCCATAACCCATACATCGTAAAATACACTTATAATCCTAGTCATTTGTAGCGGAGTACGCAGGTGGGTCGGTCCTAATAACCCTCGACTGAGCCACTCAGTGATCCAGCGAGCCACTGAACCATCTGTCAACTTGACAGGTGGATACTGCACCCGACCCGCCTGGGTCTCGGCACAGTGTAGTGAGGCTACAGTGGACTTAATTATATACTTAACGTTACCGTACAGAAGGTAAAATAATTTAAGAAGTTAAGGAAAAAGGCGGATTTATACAAAAAGCTATTGAGTGCTGTCAAAAATATTGTTTGTAAAAAATATATAAGTCTAGTTTTTTTCGCTACTAAAATTAAATTTTTGCGTATGCGAATATCGAAAAATATGCGAAAATTCGCGAATCACATTACATCTCTATTGTTAGCGTTATGTCAACGCTATATATGAATATCTGACGCACTGCAAGCTCTCCCTCATGGTATTAGCAAGTAGGTAGGTACCTACTTCTCCCTATATCTTGACAAATTGATCTGAGATTGACTTGCCATGGGCACTGGTGCTATTGGATAATAAATGCTGAGATGTCTGCTCCACATGATCTGTGGTGTCCTAGTCGGCATTTCTAGATTTTTCCTGGAAGATTAGTTCGTCAGTTGATCGGAAGCGATGCGAGTGACAGCTCTGTGATCGTATTTTTATCAATCGGCCGTGTGTCTGCCGCCGCAACCAATAGATCCTCTAGGATCTAAGGCGGAACGTAAGCTGGTTTGTACTTGATAGCTTTTTAATGGGAATTGAATTTGATTGATTGGTTTGATTGAACATAGTTTTTTAGATAAGCTTTTCCAAGTTTAGTCATCATAAGTACTTTTAATTTTAAATCTGTTAAATGTTTTATTGTATAAAGAAATTTAAAGTCAGATACCATAGTAATAGTAATAGTAATATGTTTATTGCAACTATGTAAGTTTTACACTGCTGCCATAACTAAGGAATTGCGGGGTAGGCTGAGGTGCGTTACTGCACCCACTCTCCTTAATACCAGATGCTCTTCTTAGTTCCAAAGTTATAGTAATTGACCATTCATTTTCATTCCGCCATAGACAATTTTCACTGACCAATATCTTAATGGGTACGCGTAGATATCGCTTAGAGTTATCAATAAAGGCACATCAACCGACTGAATGGATGAGTGATCTCATCAATAATACGTCGGTGTAACCCATTCAATCACCCCCCTTTTACCCCCCATCCTTATGGGGTGTAAGGGACATACGACCTCGAGCATACAAAGACAGTTTATTTATTCACTAACCGAAGACAATAGGATGTTGTGTGTGAATGGTCCTCTTTTGTTTTTCAGCGTTTTGTTGTATGGAAGCCGTTGTTTGATTGTGCGAAACCCATTAGAATTGAGTTGTAATTGTTTTTAGTTCAAAGTAGAATTAATTGAGTCTTTGAGGTTTTTGCATAAAGTTCTTTATAACTTTTAGTGGATTTAGTAAATACGATTTAGTACTAACATTATTTCTTGAATAACCTCTTTAACTTTTTAAGAAGCCCAAGCTCTAAACATGTACCTCGATCAACCACCTTAGTTACGAACGTTACGAATATTTCATAAACACAAATGTAGTACCAATAAACTTAGATATAGTACAAGTACAACCCACTGTATTTAGTCATGCTTTAAAAATAGACGACCATTTGTTAAAAAACTTCCCAATCCATACGATTTAATGTAATTATAACTTCTGACATAATAAACAACTTTTAGATAACAATATGTAATTAAACATTTTCCTTATCCCTCCCTCTTCGTAGCCGATCTCACAAAGGCTCAGTGTGTGTACTTCACAAACACCGCCAACTAAACATTTTACCAAAGCACCTTTCAACACAGGACCCGCATCTCAACTTTGTGAACAATCACTGACATGATTATAATGAAAAACCATTATGTTATTATAATGTAATGCTATATTCTTTTCTTTATTCCGTTCTTTATTTAATTGTATAAACGATTATCTAGTGCTAGGCTCAATAATATGTGTAAAAGAAAATTATAGGTGTCTCCTAATAAAGTTAAATACATACCTGTGTCTGAAATGTATTGAACCACAGTTTATTCATTTCCACAGTATGCCAAGCACAATGACCTGCAAAGAGAAGGACATTTATAAAATTACACCCTGCATTTATTGTATGTACTATATATAAAGAGAAAATACGTAGTAAGTTATGCTATGTATAACTTTATGAATAATTGTGTTTTTTTTTTGTCTGGATTATGTTATTTTTGAAAAAGCTCTTGCTATCAACTTGTTGTACGACCTAGTTTCAAAAAGCATTGTTTTCTGTATAATCTTTGTTTTCGTTGCGGATTTTAAAATTAATGTATTTTTTCTTTGCACAGAGTTAATTGTTTGTTCGCCTCTGCGGGCCGTGTTATTTGAATTTAACTAACTGGAAAGATATATTTTTACGTAGAAATAAAATTTCCAAGCGTTTATAAAATATTAATAACGAGCTGTTTTATAAAATTGACTGTTGATGCTATTTGAAAAAATGTATGTACCATACAAGGGATATCTATGTATATGAAAATCTGACTTTGTTTTAGTACGACAAAGTAATTAAATTGTAAAACTTTTCCGTATTCATACATTGAATGTTACAGTCTCGTAACATCCTTTGTTGGTTTTTTGATGTAGCTAAAAGCCGAATACCAGATTAACTGTGTTCACTGTACTCAGGAAATATGCAAACATTTTTACCCAACTATTCGCAGGCAGCGAACAAAAGAGGGTGCATTTTTTTCGAATTCTCTTAATTAAAATGAAACGGAATATCTGATCCAATTAGCAACCGAACAGGAAGTACAATGCAACCAACATGGGTACATGCAATATTGCTCAATAATAAACTCTATTATGATGAACGTACAGATAAGTTTTGAAATTCCACATTTGCATTCCGTTATTTCAGCTGAACTTTCCTGGAGCAACTTTATCATGCAAAGTTTACTAACAATAATTTTACAATAGTCAGGTAAACCTTGGTTACTTCGTTAGTGTGGAGCCACTGAAATAATTTTGTAATTAATTTACACGCTTTCAAATTGCTGAAAATGTTTACAATACATAAATAGTTTATTTCTAACGTGTTTTAAACACATATTGGGACTCGAATATACAAATGTTATATTAGGTAGAGTATGCCTAGATTAAAAATAAATAAAAACAATATTTAGTCATCCTTATGTACTAAGTACCTACTTCAGTATCTGATGAACAAGATAAGTTGTTAAAGCTATTCTGTAACCTTTGGAAAACTTCCCAAAGTCCCTTCGTCATTGTCTGAGGTTTGTTTGTTAACTTGTCATAATTCCTTTGAGATTCGTTTTCCTAACTTATTTATTTCTGTGACCTTCTTTTGTGATGTGACCCGCGTGTACTTTGAGGTACAAATAAAATAACTATATTATTATTATTAAATTTATTGCAGTGTTTGACTTAAGTTCTTATTAAAGCTCTTAACAACGATTACAAAGCACACGTCGATCGATCATTTCTACTCTAGATAGTACTAATAAGTCTCACTTGAACCGCAGCAAATTGGATTTTTATCTTGCTTTTCTGCCATTACTTAATAAATAACATTAAGGTTGGGTTGTTTGTGGTGTCCTCACATGCGGGTCATGTGGTCGTCGTCCATGAGGAAGGCGTCGCGGAAGCGGCTCTTGACCAACATGTCCTTGTCCATGTAGGTGAGGTCATCACGCTTCATCACCATGTGCGTCATGTCCATCATCTTGCTGCCGTTCATGGTGTCCATGTCCTTGTGGAAGATCATCACGTCGGTCATCTTCATGTTGTTGGTGAAGAAGTGCGCCATGCGGATCTCGCGGTCGAAGGGGAAGCCGAGCGGCAGCGTGTCCATGCACACGGTGAAGCGGCACACCTTGCGGTCGCGCATGGTGTCCATGTCAACCAGGTTCATCAGCTTGTCCTTGACCACGGGCGTCACGATCACGAACATCTGCATGGGCATGCCCCCGCGGCGGCCCATGGGCAGCAGCATGCGGTGAGGGAAGCCTGTGCGCGCGCGGTGCCACCACGCCTCCGTCACGGTGTGGTCTCCAGAGCCGAGGGTCTCAACTAGGGAGCGGTCGAACATCTTCCTGGTCCACGTCCTGTCGCCGATCATGTTGTGCATCTCCATGGAGTCGCGCACGATGGTGTTCTTGCCGGTCTCGAGCTTGTAGATGAAGCTGTCGATCTCGACCATGTCGAGCCTCTTGTCGTTGATGTCCATGAGCTTGCCCATGCAGTCGTACTTGGGGCCGAGGAACACGCGCACGACGGCGTCCACGGTCTTGTCGGAGACGACGTCGATGGTGAGCTTGAAGTTGTGGTGGTTGAGGCGGCGCTGGCGGGCGACCATCAGCATGTCGGACTTCTCCTTCTTCATCTCGGCCTCGTCCAGGTAGAGGGCGTTGGTGATGTCCATGTCCATCTCGTCGAAGAATGTAACAAGCTTGTCGGTCATGAAGTTCTCGACCTTGACTCCGGGGAAGTCGAGCTCGTCGCGGGTGTAGGCGGGCAGCAGCTTCTTGAAGAGGACCACGTTGTCGGTCATGCGCTTCATGAGCATCCAGAACACGGGGTCGCGCAGGCAGGTCTGCACCATGTCGAGGGCGGTCGGGATGTACGTGTAACTGAAAATAAATAATATATTAGGATACATCTTCCTTTTTAAATGACCTGACACTAGTTGTTTGCAACAGCGCTGGGAGACACTTACGTGTTAACGTTGTACTTGTTGTAAGTGATCATCTTCTTGAGCAGAGTCATGAGGTGGTAGACCTTAGCGTCGTCCTTCATGTGGAGGGTTCCCAGGATCAGCCTGCAGAGGGTCTCGATGTCCTCGGGCTTCTTGATCTTCAGGACTGTTCCGTCGCGCTGTTTAAGCAAATTATCATTATTAATTTGCACCAAATCTGTATGTATTAAATTAGTCTAATATAGTAGTAACTTACCATCTCAAGTTTGCCGGTCAGGATAGCGTCACGGATCATCCTCTCGATGTCGTCGATGCGGCGCTTGATTTCGACCTTGTCCTCAGTGAGCAGGACCTTGTGGTTCATCCTCACGGGCATCTCCTCGCCGTTGGTCAGTCGGATCTTGGGCCAGTAGCCGGTCTTCAGGGTCTTGGACAGCATCAGGGGCTTGATGTCGCACATCTCGTGGGAGAGACGCTCGAGCCTGTAGCGGGCCAACAGCTGCTGGAAGCTGTACATCATGACCTCTCCGCGGCGCTCCTTGTCCATCTTCTCAGTGATCATCCAGCTCGGGTAGTCCATGTGCAGGTAGTAGAAGTAGGTGTTGAGGTCGATGTCCTCGCGGAAGTAGGCGAGGCGGTCCTCGTCGGTGAGCGTGTGGCGGACGCCCTTGCGGCTGTCGATGATGGCGACGTTCTTGTCGGTGAGCTTGATGTTGTAGTAGTCGAGAAGCATAGGGTCGATCATGCCCTTCTTCATCTTCATCATGTAGGCCTTGTGGATGACGTCGCTGTTGACGAAGAAGTTGGGGCAGATCTCGTAAGGAGCAGGCAGGATGATGCCCTTGCAGTCGTCGCGGTGCATGACGGCGACGGTGACGGAGTAGACGAACATGCCCTCGTTGACGCGGTCGCGCAGCCAGCAGCAGGTACGGAAGAAGGTGTCGAAGTCCTTGGCGAAGTAGAGCATCTTGACGACGGTGATGGCCTGCTCCATCTGCTTGCGGCTCGTGTGCACGAACACCTCCCCGCGGGGCAGCATGCCCATCTTGTACGTGTCCATGAAGAATCGCACCACATCGGGCTTCTGTGAGGGAAAGACACATTTGTTTGTTTCAGTTAAGTTTGACCGTTTTGCATGCTCTTCAAACTAATTTACATGCATATAAAAAAAGAATTATGCGTAAATTAAAGCTCTGCTTCTTCAGTCAAAACCAGACTACTCCAGATATTATAAGTGGAATTATTCATAATTGATTCATTGATGATTACTCATGTTATATCCAACTTACGATGAACTTGTCCAGATGGTCTTCGAGCACGAACTCGCGGGCGCAGTCCTTGATGTCGCGGTACATGGTGGGCTGCATCATGTGGTTCAGCAGCCGCATCATCAGCATCTCCTTGGTCTTGATGTCCAAGTTGTCTGAAGAGAAAAAGAAACATTAGACATGGTTACATGACCAGCGGAATCGGGGTCTTATTGCAAAATATTGAGGGTGTTGCGATCAAAACTTAGACACAGGCTAAACGCTCTCAGTTGGCTGTCTGTCTGATTTTGATTTAAACAACCTCTAAACAAGGTTTTAATATTGTGGAGGCATACAGTGAATATGCACTTATTGGTAAGTTTTGAGCCACAAAAGATAGTTTTCGTTGATAATTTCTTCCGGTGGCCTATATCTTAATAGGCAGCAATGGTTAGTCCAGTGATCAGAAACATATTCTTACCCAACTGCTCCTTGCCGATAAGCATCTTGATCTTGTCATCGTTCATGACCAGGGCTGAGGCTGAGGCCACCAGGGCCGCAGCTAGGAGGAGGAACTTCATGCTGAGACGGATCCTCAGAGACTGATGCCTTCCATCTGCAATCATCAGCTTTTATACACCACCGGGATATCTGTAGGACCAATATCAAATGCCGACCGATTAACCCTTATTGTATGTAGAGTGTGGATTGTTTTCGTTTGTGTTGAGTTATTGATAAGTTTGTAGGTGTGTTTTCACCTATTATCTCTGGAGAGTGTTATCTGTTGTTGTGATGGGCAGTGGTTGAATGTATGGATGTGTCCTCTGGTTTCTTTGACAAGGATTTTTTCGATGTTCGGAACTTTGCCTCCTGGAAGTGTTGGAATATTTTCAAGGATTCCACTTTAAGATAAAGTTAATGTTCCTTTGTGATATAATTAAATCAAGAAAAGTACATTTATATCTAGGTATCTTTCCATATCATTTGTAAGCCCTTCTTCTGTCGTGGGGCTTGATAACAAGGTAGGTAGATATTTTATAACGTAGTTAATAAATGTACGTACACGTACGTAAAAATACGAACATCGGAAGTAGTTCCGCATGTACTAAATGTAACTTTTAAGCAGAAAACAAAGCTTAAATGGCTAGAAAATTATACATCAGTACACAAACCATCACTAACTTGATGTTGTATAATTCATTTTAAGTTTTCAGTGCCTTAGATTTCATCTATCTTCTTTCTTTCGTATCAGTGTCGTGAATGCTAACAGATTTGTTTCAGATCCTAACCAGATTCTTTGATAGCATTCTAGGTGACCTGGAGTTAATATTTTTACGGAAACCATATATACATACTGTAGCAAAGCACAAAACTAACTCATCTCTATTTACTACATTTTTTTAGCTTTTAAAACCTAACACCATTAATAGCCAGTGTAGTGATAGTGTAGTGATTAGCGGCTCCTACTAAGTATTGTATTATAATATGATTATTAGAGACTACCTATACAGGGTGTTACAAAATTGGTATACTAAGCCGAAACCTACATGTGCAGCATGGTATATCTAAGCCCGAAACTGAAATCAGAATTTGGAAATTCGCGAAAAAAATAATTAATTTTCCATACTAAAAAGTCACGTGACTAACAAAGTTTCTATGGAAAATTGATTTTTTTTCGCGAATTTTCAAATTCTGATTTCATTTTCAGGCTTAGATATACCATGCTGCACATGTAGGTTTCGGCTTAGTATACCCTTTTTGCAACACCCTGTATATAGTATATTTGACATTCCTGTCCCAATTTACTGAGCATACACGTGCAAGTATACTCGAAGCCACGTAGGTAATTTGGAGCTTCAACTACAACTTGTGTCGGAGGTTACTCAAACTTCCTGTGTTCAGCAAACATGTTCCGGAAATTAATGTTCCTCCGGCGGATTAGTGATTACATAACTGATTACATATTTATTTTAGAAAAGCTTTATTAGCTGTATACGGGGAAGAGCTTACTTAGCTATAGGTATATCATTTAAAATGTTAAAGATAGCGTTTGTAGATATATAACTGCTGATTATCAAAATATATATATCTATAAACATATATATATTTTGATAATCAGCAGTTATGCATACTTAGTAACTATTATTAGCAAATTATTCGCCTGTCTTTTTTTTCGACTTTTGTTATAAAAATTGGCGACATAGTGACTAGATTCGTATATTTTGCACCTAGTGCACTAAAATTTAAATTAAGTTATCTATTGCAGCAAAGATTGCCGCTTTTTAACTAATCCCCCATTTAGTATATCAGGTGCATTGTCTGACCCAATAAAACCACTCATTTCATCAAGAATCTGAAAGTCAAATGTGTAACTGACCTACAATTGTATTCAATGACGTAGGTTTCCTATCTACCTCAACTACTTAGTATAATAAAATTATCTGAAACATATGTTCGTATACTTACCTATTGCAACAATGTATGTTGTCAAAGGTTATCCAGCAAAATAATTGTTACTCAATTGACTCTAAAGTTATCTTTCTCAGCTGTTTCTTTGGTTAGTTAAACGTCTTTTCTGGAAAAACAGACCGGAATAAACTAGACGAACTTGGAATTGTTAGAAATAATTTATTAATTTCACTCAATTAACGAGACTGCAAATGATAGAAACTTATAAAATTATTCATATCGTTACAGTCTTATCCTAAAAGGCCATTGTGTACTGGAGCCTTTATTGAATCACTGTATCTCCTACAATGCTTCATCATCATCACCAAGAACTAACTCTGTCCCTTTCTCCCCCGCAGACATTCCGACATGGTTTCCCGTTCGCACCCACGGCCATCGCCTGGGACCCCATACAGAAGCTGCTGGCCATCGGTGACAAGGGCGGCAACCTCAGACTGTATCCTTTTCACTCATACTTAATGTTTCAGAAGGTGAAGAATACAGACAGGTATAATTCATACTGAAATAGTTTTGTGGTTATACTAACACTAGCGTAACCCGCTAGCTTAAAATCTACTTATTTTAATATAAGTTATAATACCGAAATCATAAAGGGCAGGTCAATAACATATAACCGTAGAACACCTGCACATAATACCCGTAGGTAGGTACGTACATATCAACAACACCCATAATATAAAAAGTTCATATTTATGTAACACGTTTTCTTTTTAGCTTAGGCTCTAATAATAAAAATAAAGATTAAATAAACTTCTTCTAGATGGAACTTTTATGTCACAAATCCAAATTTTATATCCACCGTAAAAGTTAAGTTTTTTTATACGGCCTTCTTGAAAAATATTGTTATATCAATATTGTTTTAGGTTGTCAAACGAAAATGTATGATCACTACATATCTTAGGACATAATAAACGGTACCTAAAGTTAGCAGTAGATAATATTAAAACTCACTAATGGGTCTTCCGTTTATGTATTACTCGTAACTATTAGGGACATGAAAACGAAGCACCCTCCGGCGAAAACGTCAAAAACATTGGCATACAATACAATCCAATCACCTGCCTCATATTCGTTCATGTCGCAAACATTTCAGCGTCCATACACCTTTTAAATATCGAAAACCGCCATGTTGAACCGCACTCGATTTTCCGTTAAATTTAAAATATGAATTCTCTTTTCAAATCCGTGTTGCAATTTCGCTCGAGGGGTGGCCACGGCTTTCGCAGAAGCTATAGGAAAGCTGGCGGGAAATGTTGCCTCAGTGAATTCACTGTGCCGTGTGAAATGAAAGCCTCAGATTAAATCATAGATTGTGGACACTGGCAGGATATGTTATGAAAGCTGTGAAGATCAGTTCATGAAATAAAGTTAGTATGAAATAGGGTTTGGAAAACTAAGAACTTTACCTTCAGACAAATTAAAAGTAGGTATTTTATATTTCCGTAAATACTTTATATTTTTCCATGATAGAAACAACTTTGTTTATCCTGATTTAATCGGTTCACATATACGAGTAATAGGTAAAAAATAAGTTTTGTTACTTCATAAAATACCAAAAAAACATGTAACTAAGTGCGCCTAGTGTAGGTAAATAAAGATAAGAGTAAAAGTGAGTGAACTCCTCGCAAGGTAACAGACACAGGTCACTTTCTTACAAGATATGATTAATTACATTGTACTCGGTGGCAACATTTCGTGTAAATATTTGCGTAACTTATTAAGAAAGGGTTATCTATGTGGTCATTTATTGTTTTAGACAATGTATAGAACCATTTTGGCTTTGGGTATCTAAGGAATAACTGTGCTTTCAGCTATAGTCGTTACCTTTATGTAGGTACACAGTAATAATATTATTATGTTAATAATAAAGGTACCTAACGTGGCGTAGTTATAGAAATATTTCGTTTCTACAGCTAGTTTTCTGCTGTTGATGAACAATAACCAAACCCCGAATTAACCATTAAGAGCGCCAAACTTAGCCAATATTCTCCCACTAACAGAAGAATTTCATTTCGCGTAACGATCTTTCCATGTTCTTGCTGAGCACATTAATGCGATTCCAGATGCGTTCACCTTCAGTGAACCGAAACACCCGAAACAATATTCTATTCCGAGGGGATCGCGATTTTATTCTGTTGCTGCCAATTTTAATAACTCTATGTGTAATGAATGGCAGTTACAGTATAAGTCCTAACTCGTAATCTTAACTAACAGTCATCGGTAGATAGAATTATTGACATCAAGTTCCGTTTGTGCGATAAGTTATTTATATTTTAAAACCTCTCATTTTAAAATGGTAGGTTACTTATTTTTATTTTTTCCATCATGACTGAAAGATTCATGCCCCTATAATACTATTCTTATTTAATAAATAAATAAGCAGCCGCAAAATGTGCATCCGTTTTCAGATTCCAATTTATACGCTTCCTTCAGCATTTGGTTCGGTTCACGCGAAGTCACAGAGCAGAGTCGGTAGCCGTGAGCCGGTGATTCCTCGGAACACGGAATTACTTGGAATTACCGGTGTACACTGTAGACTCTGCTTCTATTAAGCTCTATATGCTTAATTTCACCATAGTCTGTTAGATCAATAACACCCCTGTTACATTGTAAGTGTCATCTTAAATAAAATTTCCATCTTGAATCCTTAACAGATGTGTCAAAAATGAACAATTAATCCCTTGTTGTAATATAACAGGGTGTTTATGATCTAACAGAGTATGGTGAAACTAGGGCTTAGTGCTACAATCTGAACCCCTGTACGTGTGTGTTTATGTGTGTGTAAATGAACATAACTGAAAGTACGTAAACCAGAATCCTACATCAGCAAGAATAATTTTGTAAGCTCTATTTGTAAAGCTCGCGGAATACTCGCTTTGGCTCTTAAAAAGCTTTCTGAATCTAAAAGTTTTAATCTTAATCCGACAAATAGATAGGAATAAATGGAAATGTTATTTACGTAGAATTTCAATTTCTTTCATGTTGTCTCTTTGAATGTTTTTTGAAGTTTCAGTTATAAATGAATTTATTTTCATACAATAGGTAATAACTTATCACTAAAGCTACTAAATACAATTCATAGTTTATCTACAGTACCCATAGTTAAATACAGTTAATTTCAGCATCTCAACAATTAATATTATAATTATAACAAACGGGTTACGGGCGCGGCCACCTAAAATACAGATCAAACTTAGTTTAGCAGCAGATAAATAAATAAATAAATAAATATGTGGGGACATCTCACACACGACCATCCGACCCCAAGCTAGGCAGAACCTGTGTTATGGGTGTCGGACAGCTGATATATCTACACAAATACATAGATAGATAGATACTAAATATAAATATCAATAAGATGCTACACACATAACACTTATGAGTTATGTTTGGCTGAAATAAGGATGTACTGTGTGACAAATGTATCCACTTATTTCAAAAATATTTCATTTTGATTTTAGTAAGTTCCTGAACTCAAATAATTTAATTATTACTTATGTTTTGAGTGTGAGTCTTTATTAGTTATTATTAACAAAACGATATTAAAATTTCACATACGGATATAAAAAATGAAAATTCGCTTCTAAACAGCTTAAAAAACAGTATGCCTCGTCAGAAATCAGGAAAATATTGCAAGGCATTCAATTTGAATCTGCGTATTTCTTTTGTAATACATTTCCTCGTACATACAAGAGATATTGTGCTCCGTCACGCGAGGCTCATTCTCCGCCGACGTAAAATATGCGCGTTCACAGAGTAGCTGTCATGGCGCCCGGGACCAACACAGAGCAGAAATGATGAATTGCGAATAAATTCGCACCGAACGAGCGCGAAAATGTTACAAACAACGCGTCGACCATTCCAAGATGGCGGTTTTAAGTGCACGCTTTGATTTATTCGATAATTTATTTAAATGTTTTGCCGGACGGCGACGATTTGACGTGGATAGCGTTCTTAAAAATACATCTTTCATATCGTAAATTGTTAGTGCAATCGATGCTTTCAAAGATCCGAGGGTTAAAGCTTTACTGTTCAGAACTTTTATTATAAAATGATTCGAAATGATGAAAATTCTTATAATGCCGTAATTGAGAACGTAACACGTGACAGAACGACTCAACCCCTCGCGCGCTGAAGGTCACTCGAGCCCTAAACCTCGGAGGGCCAATTAGACCCTGTTTGTTGGTTGATAAAAGTTTCCGCTCCTCTGCCGGAGGGTTAAACGTTTGCGTGTTCAACATTTTTATCGTTCGAATTTTAAACAGCTTGACGGATGTGTTTTTAATTTAAGTCTGATTGTTTTTACATAATAGGCTTTGTTACCTCGCACTCATACTTGGTATTGTAATATAGGCATTGCTCATGAGCCTCATACTTTAACTATAACTTTGAAGCTAACTTTATACTTACCATTAAAGTGTAAGTATTTACTTATTAATCTCAGATTAGAATCGTTGACAACAATAACTTAAAATGAAACTCCATAAAACGTATTGATATCTGCCGAAACTCCTTGTATAATATTGTTGTATTTGATTTTAATAAGACGAAGTTCAAAGTAAAACTGCTGTAGCGTGAATTTCCCCTTCTAAATGAATACCTGGCTATATTATGACGAACTCCTGTTCGGTACTTCTCAAGGAGCTATTCTGTCTATTGACGACAACTTCGGTTATTAAAGTTGAAAGTTCCCCTTCACAAGATGGTAACAAGATACTTCATCTTGGTAAAGGATAGTACTGGGCTATGAATAATATTTTGATAGGATTATTATTTGATATTATTTTATGGCTAGGTAACTGATGTTATTTTTTACACTTAATATGCTGTATAATAGGCTAGTTCCACAAAATATAGCGACCATCACGTTCCCCTAAACTAAACATAAAAAATACAGTCTACTATCTTTCCATTTTCTAAATAACACGTGAAAAAGAATTCAGAATTTCATACCGGAACCTATTTGAAATTACGAGTTCCTAGGAAATATACCTAACAGGGTTTACAATTTATAGATTTCACTATTTTGCGGTTACATATAAACATTAATTTTGGTTTCTATAATCAAAATTATACAAATAAACTTACAACTGTAATAAAGACAGTTCCCGTTTATAAACGAAAAAAAAATATGCTAAAATCACGTAGATGACTCGTCTCGTTTGGCACTAACGACTGAAAGACATCTGAAAATAGTCTGAAAGAGCGGCATTTATTCTTCACTTCCCTGTTCACAAGGGCGTAAGTTATACCGGAAGCTCAGTCTAACCGGATTTCCGGAATGCAGCGTCCAGCGAGACGTTGTCGCAGCTTTCAGGCTTTCACGTGTTTTCTCCCGTCTGCAAGGTTCTTTAGAAATTGAAAATGTCGCAATTGAATGCGGAATAGCTGGACGACTGTTGGTTTTGAATTGGAGTTCTTTTTACAAAAATAATCAGAAAGTTGTAGCAAAGATTGTAGCGGTAGCCATAGCAAAATATCCTTGGACTAAAATTTGGTATCACTAAATTGTGGAATTTATTTCCACATTTATTTAATCTTCGTCAGATTATATTTCCACAAAGAAACAGTCCTACTGTCAATATGCCTGAATCCAATTCATACAACGCTTTTCTCGTCTATACACTCCTTCAGTCTATTTCCACCCTTACAACGTGGTGGGTAAGGCTGTGAATTGGTTCAGCTCGTATAATTTGGCACATCACAGGCAATACGGCTAGTTTTCCGCACATTTCAACGATCCGTTTATTATGATCGTTACGTCTTCATTCTAGATAGAGGTGTAACACGGTTTAACGCCGATTGTGAAACTTTTATGCTCGTTTTTAAACCCAATTTTATGTCTATACATATACTTTTAAGCGATCATTTATTTATGTACCATGTTTGCTCTTATTACCAAAGAAGGTTAACTTTATCATGTTTATCATCAGCCATTGTTTAGAAACATGACCGTAACATCTCTCCTTGTCTAGCACTTTATTTAGGTTAAATTACACACATTAGAGCTACACTATATCATAATATTATTTTTTTTTAACTATATATAAAAAAAACACACACACACACACTAACGCCTTGTACTAATGTACTCCCTTGCGGGGTAGGCAGAGGTGCATTGCTGCACCCACTTTTCGCCAGAGTGTTATGTTAGTCCCATCCCAATGTAATAGGGGGCGGGCCTATTGCCATTTTACGGGCACATCCAAGACCCGAGAACAAATATCTGTGCTTAAACAAATATCTGCCCCAGCCGGGAATCGAACCCGGGACCATCGGCTCAGTAGTCAGGGTCACTAACCACTACGCCATTCGGTCGTCAAAACTATATATCCCGGTTTTTTTCAGATTAAATATCTGGCCATCTAAAGTATTAGTTCAATTCTCGTCGGCCACATCCCTTCTCTAACCCCATCAATGCAAAGGGCCTATAAACTGAGAATGACCCTCGTTACTACAATATCTCCATCCGACGTGCCGAATGCCTGAATAACTTCGGGTATCGTAAAAACATTAGCCTTCTTTTATTGCTAGTTCGAAATTCAGAAAAAGAATAATTTAAAAAGAAATTGTCTGGTTTTTGGTCTGCAGAGTTTCTTTGCGCATAAGTCTCATAAGTCATACAGAGTCTTTTATAAAATTATGTTTAAAAAACTTATGCGTAATTACAGATTTTATTTAAAGGTAAACAAGGTAATTTGTATTAAAATTTCGTTAGAAAGTTTCAAGGCTCACCAATTAGAACAGAAAACTTCAAAGATGAATAATATTTTTAAAGTCAAAGCGTATCGTCTTGGTACCATGAAAGAACCTGAATTAATTAAGGAAAGGGAAATTTATTAAAAAGATGGCGACCTAAAGGAGTTCCTTAGAACTTTTTCAAGCGGTTAAGGGATCTTTTGAAATTAGTTATTGGACTGAAAACAAATTACAAGTACCCACTCCTTCTTTATTCAATCGTTTTGCTAAAACCTGAAACCCGAAATGAATTGTTGCCCAAGTAATTGTAAAATTCTATCATTTTATGATAAATATTTTCATATTTTCTCACTGCTGGTCAAAGACATTTAGTTTATTACTTAATACATTTTAATTACTGCGACAAAAAGTACATATCTTATTTTTATCTTACTCGTAAGTGCTCATACCTAATTTGTTTTTTCCACCATATAAGATTTTGAAAGCTTCAATTAACTTAAAATATTATTATGTTTTAAGTTAATTTATATTTTTTATCATGCTTCGAAAATAATCAACTTAAATTCAGATATTTATCCAATATCCAGCCTCTTTACAGATATTCGCTTCTGTTTCGTTTTGGTAATTTAATAAATGTTACACTTCAAAGTGGAAACTAATTAAATAATCGAGAAAATTTTGAATATTAATTACCAATTTCTACTAAGCAACTATTTTATGAAGACGTTTCATAATTCTAGTCTGTAATAAATAACACCTTGAGGCGATTATTATTTAAAATAACGATATCTTATTATAAGCATCTTACATGAAGATACAAATTTCAAGTCATTAGGTGCACTTACATATCTAGGTATATCATAAACTATACGAACCGTATATACTAATAATATAAGGCACTGTATAATTGTATATTGCATTTTCCAGTTCGCGCAGTTTGCAATTCCGTGGCTTTCTGCATCCAACCATTACCATCCATACCTTTTGCAATTCATGGCCTTATCTAGCCATTTATACGCTCATTACACGGTGGTCGGGCAATCGACAGGCAATCGACATGACCACACTATCGCTGCTGTCAAACCAGTGTTTTTAGCATCCTGTACGCTATACCTCGGAATACCGATCTCAGTCAGTTGAGCATAAAAGATTTATGTAAAAAGCTGAAATAAACATGCCTATTAGGTAAATCAAATACCTTCGTACCTTATATAGGCCAACTAAGGTCTTTAGTTACTTTTACATTTATAACTAACAAACGAAAAATATGACTAAGAAAAGAAAAAGTTTATTCCGACACAGCTTATTAAACATTTATGTAATGTTTTTTGTGTCGTTTACAAACAGGAAGCGGAGGCGTGGCGACCGCCTCCCGCCGAGACGACAGGACTTTTTGTAATTAGTGTCACCGCCTTCGCCGCCCTCGCACATTTATATACATTTTAGATGAGCCTTTAGCTATGAGTCTTGTTTAGTAGCGTAATTTATATCCTAATATTTATTCTTTAAAGTAATTTACCTAATAGTTTTAATTGGGCAAAGGATCAAAGGACCGTGGAATTTGGAGAATATGACGTATGATAGTAACGCAACTACACAGTCTTGCAGTAGGTAAGCTACGACCTACAGTATTAGCGCATTGTTATAAATAACATTAAGTATCATATGATGTTGTTAAATTTTGAAAACTTTATTTTAGATTATTATCAAAGGTATTTAGTGAAATAGGAAACCTTTAAGGATCTTCGTTGTCGATTCACGTAAAAAAGAATGAAATTTAGAATTAATATTGACTTTGCCTAAATAAATTTTCATTTTGCTTCACTTCAACTTCAACCCTTTTACATTAAAGGCCAGAAACCTAAAAGAAAAGGTTTGGCTTAAGATAGGAATATCAAAAAAGCCATTATTACAAAAAGGCGGTGCCATGCCAACGAGATTCCCTTGATCCTACAATTGCGTCTAAAATCGTTTTTTACGGTAACATTTAATTCCCGTTTCAGTCGAAGATAAAAAGATTAAAAAGATATTATTCAATAATGGAATGGAGGACGGATATCAGACCAAAAGGAGGCGGGGATGTTTTAAAAAGTGGTGAATTTTCAAACAAGGTGTGTTGGCACATTTAGACTATGATTAATTTAATCGCATTTTTATTGAAGGTATGACTGAAAATCTTCATACAAATAAAAGCGATCCAAAAAAGAATGCGACTTATTCGGCTTACAGAAAAGTGCATTTAATTCATAGAGCTGGCTTGTCGGCAAGGTGAGGCACGGAGCTCACTGTAATGGCGTGAAAACGATTTATTTTCAGACGAATAACGTTCAGGAAGGCTACTCTATACTGACAAATATGAAAGAACAAGAGCTGTCGTGCAATCGGCACGTTTAATACAACTAGAGAGAGTCATGTCTCACGGAAAAGCGCTCCGCAACTTAGTTTTTTGTCGTCTAGATTGACCCCCCTGGCATGATAGGGACTTCGGATCTTTCTCCATTAGTAGTATTCGCCGGTTCCGGGAAATATTTTCGCCCCTAATAGATTTATCGGACGGACGTAACTGCGCTTCCCTGGTTTCCACATTTATTTTTAATCGACTTTAAAAAAAAGATACTCTTAGTTAGACCTGTATGTTTTCACGATTAGGGATTAACCGATTGTCACTGATCAAAGTGGATAAGGGTCGATATCTTCATGTAACTATACAGCTTCGGATAGAATCAGTTAGTTTAATTTACATTCACATCACGGACGACAAATAATTAAAATGTGGTTGTTACATTAGGTAGGTACGCAAAATGTAAGATATATTTCAGATTCAGAGGAATCTGTGGTCCACAATCGAATTGTATTTGACGACAGCAAATACGCTCTCCTTGGATCCGCCATCTTTGTTTCGCGTTCCATTCCACTCAAACTCGAGGAGACTTTAAAGCCGTATCTTGCTTTTCCCTTGTATCTATTTGCTGATGCGAAACAAGTTAGTGAATAAGTTAGTTTCTTGTTTGATTCATTATGTGCTTGTTTGTAGTCGCCGAGTTGTGAAACTCTGTCAACATTATGCGAGCGTGCTACAGCCGTACCTACTCTCATGTAATGAAAGCCTTTTGTGTTACTACGAAACTAGTTCAGTTAAAGCTTTGTCAATTTGCTAAATTAAATTGCTATCTAGGTATCTCATTTTCTAGAATTAAGTTGCATATTGCATTGTTCGCGCTGCTACAGTTTTTGCTTTTGTAATGGTAATGTTTCACAAAACTCGCGTAGCTTCTCAGCAACGTTCCGTTACGCGCGGCGTATGAAGCAATTGTTGCCATTAAAATGTAAATTGATGTTTTGAGCACAACATATTGTTGTAACGCCGCCGCCGCTGTTTTAATTAAAAGCATCTGTCACTCTTGATGACGAACATTTAAAAGTGAATGATGTATGTGCATTAATATGTTTTACTACTTAGGTACATTAATTAAATAAAAGTATGAACTACTAAACTGAATGAAATACTCTACAATACACAAATACACCGCTAAATATCTTAAATCGTATAAAATACCTAACAACAATACGCATATTCGTGTCGGAGCGGTGGTAGCACAGTCGGGTAAGCGCCCGCTTCTCACGCTAGAGATGCGGGTTCGAATCCCGGCACTGACATGTACCAATGAGTTCTTTGAATTTAAGTACAATGTATACCATCGCTCTTACGGTGAAGGAAAACATCGTGAGGAAACCTACATATCTAGATTTAGCACATCTAGATATGTGAACCCACCAACCCGCAGTGGACCAGCGTGGTGGGAAATGGTCCAAGCTTAGGAAGGCAGTTTAGACCTTGGGGATATGCACAAAGGTTCCACTCGAGAGAGCCAGGTGCAGGTACTTACACCCCCACAGAGAATATAAATACGCATATTCAAGCTTCACTCGAGCGGAAACCGATTTGGGCTTTCATGGAAATGCAGAGCGGAATGAGTCGAGAACGGGGTGACGCGGGAACCGGGACCTTATTACCATTTTTGAGGTTACTTCGTGACACACATACCTATGTAATTATGTAGGTATATTTACACCAGTATTTACTCAAAGTGCAGCCACCCGCGGCTATGTTAAATTTCAAAACAAAAGCAAAACGCCTCACCTAACTAGTTTTAAGGCTGTCCAAGCACACAGTTTCGAGGCTGCAGCCAGGTAAATGAATTTGGTCCGACACACGGAGCGCTGTCGGTAGCGCCGTGTGTTCACGCGCCGCTGGCTTTACCGCATCCAGCTGCACTTGTATACCTAATAGTATACGATGCTGCTAGGATGTAATTGCAGAGGACGGTTGCAGTTTAGCGTATCTGCAAATACACAGCAACAATACCTACATAAATTTAATACAAATTTCCAAGGGAAGCTTGCGGGAAAAATTCTGCGATCTTCTCGTAATAACTAAATAGCTAAATGGCATTAAACATAGGCATAGACTCACCGGAATCTGCAAACCTGTAAGCTCATTTCGTTTCGATGTCCTTTCTCCTGCCTGTCTATAAGTACCACTTGACATCAACTTGTACTCTTCCAAATTACGCAACAATAACGTATACCTACCGCAACGACAAAGTCATTCCATTGCACTGGCCTTTGTCTGCCCATTTTACACCAATCTTTCCAAACTACTAATACCCAAGCTACAAGGAAATCGTAATTCCATTGCACTGCCGTAGCTATGTTGATGCTGCCTATGTGTCAGCACACTTCACATGTATTCTACCATTCCTTCTATAGTTTAACGAGTCCGGGCTTCACCACAATAAACTTATATTTATGTTTAACCTACACAACAATACCTTAACCGGCACCAGTCTCGGCGGCCCGGGGGTGGACGCACACGCGCGGCACGACAGCGGCGAGGCGGTGCTGCACGCCCGGTTCGTGGTCAACGAGGGCGCGCTGGTCACCGCCACGGCTGATGACCACATCCACCTGTGGACCTTCCGGCAGAAGACCGTGCAGCGCGTGCAGGCGCTCAAGTTCCAGCGGGAGCGGTGAGTGGGCTTTTGTTTTTTTTTTTACGATACTTAACTAAAACAATATTTCATATATAATATCATCATCGTCATCATCATGACATGACCCTTCACGGCCCCACTGCTGGGGCACGGGTCTCCTTCCAATGAAGGAACGGTTTAGGCCTAGTCACGCTTTCCTAGTGCGGGTTGGTGGATCTAAAATATAACTTTATTGAAAAACACACAACATTAAAGTAAGTGTAAGAACAATAGGCGGCTTTGTTGGTAAAAGCAATCTATTCCAGGCTTCTTTGGGTGAATGAAAGACGTTTTGATGTAAGGTTGTGAAATTTTTGGACTTTTGTTTTTTGTCTATGAAAAGTTAAAACTATTTAAAAAAACTAATAAGATTGATAAGGTAAATTTTACGAGGGACATAACGTTTATACGTATATATAAACTTAACTTTTAGAGGAATGTTGATTTTTCGCAGTGAATATGATCGTAAAAGTTTACGGGTAACGCGTATGTTAAAACTTTTTTTTACAAGAATACATCAAAGAAAGTTCGTATTTTGGAGCAACGATTTATGTAGAAAGTATAAAGTGACTGTAAAGATTTTATCTGGTCTAGACATCAATTTTAGAGGCATTACCTTTAATAAACTTTTACTATAAGACTTAACTTAAAAACCGAGACACTGTGTTAAAAAAACATTAACTCGAGATTTTTAAAAACCTTCTACACAAGGTTTGTCTGTAAAGTAACATTATGTAGTAAGTGAAGTGGATAGAGGTAGCCTCGTAGGAAATTTCTGATTTTGGATATTTCTGATTATTTAAATATTACTTATGTTACTAACTTACTAAAGACCAAGGACATAGTGTTGTGGCACCCCTAGGGAGAGGTTTATGTTCAGCAGAGGACAATTATAGGCTGATGATGACGAATGAAAGGTTTGCGACTTCCTTTCGGTCTGAACACATTGTATAAAATATTACCATACCAACTAATGATACGGAACGTGAAGTAAAATAATATGGGGTAATGTGTTGCTTGCTTTATTGCCTGTACGACCAATTTATAGGGCCCAAATGGATATTTGTAATTTTAATGTGGTGTCTGGGTGCGGTTGTAATTAATCGTAATAAAGTGCTTTTAAATGAGTATTTTTCTAAAATACATGGTTTAGAAAAAATCACCAAACGACAAGTTTAGGCACAAACCCCAAGTTTCATAAAATAATTCTTAATACCTTTGTAATATTTTCCATTTCAAAGTCTTAAATGCGATCTCTTTAACATGATATTGCCAAATTCCCAAAAAATGAGTTCAGAAGAGGCGTCATAATAATATTCGTGCATCTGTGCCAGGCCAAACCTTCCGTTTGTATAGGAATCGTCTAATTATCTTCCAACGATCTGTGCGAGTGCGAGAGAGATAGAACATCGAAGGGGTCACTCTTTTAATCTAAGAACGAACGAACAAGAGTTGTCACGCAATCGGCACGCTTAATATAAAGAGATAGAGCCGTGGTTGAAGCGTCTGTTCGTTCGTCGACTTAGAGAGTGACCCCCCGGATGTCTCTGTCTCTGTCTGCTGCACGAGCATTTGTTTTTATGACGTCAGTAAGCTCAGCTGTTAGGGAAGTTGGACCACTTTGCGTTTTTGTAAGCTTTTAGCCGAAAGGGTATTACCTAGTTACATGCATCACCTTAAATATCCTATGCTTTATCCTTTTGTTTTGAATCATTAAAGAGACTTTTGCATTTGGAATTATTAGTAAGAAGTATGTTTTAGTATGAGTGAAAGCTGAAAATCCCTTTTTTATAAAGGGACATTGTAAAAGATTTTATAGTAGATTCAAAAATCATAACACGTTTCAATTCATAAGGGATCGTATGATAGATGGTGCTGGCTGGAAACTCACTTTAGACTATAACTCATAGCTGTCTTTGATTTATGGTACGGGCCGTAAAGAAACCGCTATTTTACTCACTTTGAAAATCAATACTAGCTTTATAAAGTATTCATATTTAATAACAGTAGGAAGAAAGACGGCCAGAGTCAAATATAACAATTACACAGAACACTTGAGTCATTCTGCCATAGTCCAGCTCGAAGTTTCGTCGTAGTTGCCTATAATTGATACAGTGAATAGAAATCTGGAGATTATTTATTTATATGAAACGTTTCCGATCTATTCCAAATAAAATTGAAATAAAATAATATTTTACCTTTTTTAACGGAAATAGGTAGGAGTCTCAGAGCAACAGATTAAGCCCCGAATTTATTCGGTGGTTAAATTCAATTTTCGGGAAGGTGGCTCCTCAAAAATTATTCATATAACAAATTATTTATATACCTATTTATAATATCGCACACCTAACCAAGTCTTCAAGGGCAATATTAAATATTATGTATTATCAAGTATAATATACCCTGTGGGGGAAAGAGGGTTGTTGCCATGGCATCGACAGGGTGCTGCCATAAATTGAATTAAACACAGAATTTATGTGGCGAACACCAGGCTTGCCATGTGACCTCGAACCCCATTTCCAAAACACCCTTATTAATTTGGTACATTTAATTGGGTTCGAATCCAGTGACATCTTCGATATGTATGTATGTATCGATGGGTTCTTTGGACTTTATGTAGCTGCTTTCGTGACCTAGTAGATAGTAGTGCCTCTGTGGTCTAGTGGTAGAAGCTTCGCTTCATGACCCAGAGGTCCCGGGTTCGATTCCCGGGTGGGATCATCAATTTGTGTTTCTAAATTGTGGTTCTAAGTTTGGTTAGGACACAGAAGGCTGATCACCTGATGTCCGAAACAGTGAAACGATCCATGCTGTCGGATGGGCATGTAAAGCAGTCGGTCCTGCGCCTAGCTCTCTCCAGTCGTGTCGGTCAATCCGTCCCATTGGGTTATGAGAGTGATGGAACAGAGAGTGCTCCTGTGTACTGCGCACACACTTGGGCACTATAATCTACTCCTGCGTAGATGGCTGATCTCAAATGAGATTGGCCGCCGTGGTCGAAATTCGGCTAGGAGGACATTCATTCATTCATTCATTCATTCAGATAGTAGTAAACCACGGAAACGAATTCTGTGGGGAATTGTGAAGGGAATTCTGTGATAATACCATATAGTCACCATCTTTCGCTTTTACATATTTGTAGAAGTAATTATAAATAACTCTTTTGCTCTTTTAATGTTGAAATTTCAATTAGTATTTCAGTAGTTACAAATTCCTTTTCAAGCCGTAATTCCAATTTATGAAATTCCGAAACAACATAATTGGATAACGTTCAATTATTAGATTTCTCTAGCAGCTTCAGATAACCAAAGCTGTTGAGATTTCAGATTACGTATTCAAATTCGGCATAACGAATTTACTTTATAAACATGAAGAAAATCTCAATTGAAATTCTCTCTGTTGGACTAAACAATAACTCGTTCTTTCATTTTGCTGCTTCGTGCAATGAAGTTTAACACATGTAATCTTATGTAACGAAAGTAATAATTAGATGTTAGTTACCGGTTCACTCGTCTCCTTGGGCGGCACCATATCAGGCGCGAGCGCGGCGTACGGCGGCGCGCCGGCGCGGGCGCGCTGCATTAGCCACATCGCCAGCGCGAACTGGTTGCGGGTCAGCTTAGAAGACTTGCAGTACTTAGTACAGTAATTAGGTGTCTTCACCGCTAGATGGAGACTCTTTTAGTTACCTTTTTGGAGGAGCGAATGGAATCTATCAATACCACCGTCACTATAGGCGCGGCCGCAACACGCTCCGAATTTCTTTTCATTTATTGCGTTGCGCTCCAATCCCCTCTTATCTATTCTTCATAAATGCAACAGTAAGTACATAAGTCATACAACTAACCGGTTCGCTAGTCTCCTTAGGTGGCACCATATCAGGCGCGAGCGCGGCGGCGCCCCGGCCCGCGCTGCACCAGCCACATCGCCAGCGCGAACTGGTTGCGAGTCAGCCAGTGTGGAGCTAGACTAATGTATCTTGACCAATAGTAGATTCAAGAGCCTTTGGACGCGGTAGAATTAAGTATATTGGCCTTGACTAGAGGGTGGCTCTTTTAGATACCTTTTTGGAGGAGCGAATGGAATCTATCAAGGCCACGTTTCGCCACACAGCCGCTATTCGTCTAATACGAAGCGTCCCGAATCCTTTCTTATTTACTGCGACGCCCTCAAAACCCCCTCTTATGATCCTTCATTAACTCAGAATTAAGTAACTTATATAACTAGTCAGTAGCGGTCTGAGTGTCTCAGTATGTGTGTCTATGTATGTAAGTCATAACTAACCGGTTCGCTAGTCTCCTTAGGCGGCACCATATCCGGCGCGAGCGCGGCGGGCGGCGGCGCGCCGGCGCGGGCGCGCTGCACCAGCCACATCGCCAGCGCGAACTGGTTGCGGGTCAGCCAGCATGTAGCTAGACTAATGTGTCTTGACCAATGGAAGATTAAAGAGCCTTAGGACGCGGTAGAGTTAAGTATATTGACCACTAGATGGAGCCTCTTTTAGGTCCCTTTTTAGGAGCGAATGGAATCAAGACCACGCTTCGCTATAGGCGCGCGCTATACGCGGCCGCTAATCTATTGCTAGACGCTTCGAATTTCCTCTTAAGAAGTAGGTGTTACAGGTTCATGACTGTCTCTGTGTCTATGTAAGTAGTAACTAGGTGTTACCGGTTCGCATGTCTATGTAAGTAAGTAGTAACCAGCTATTACCGGTTCACTCGTCTCCTTGGGCGGCACCATGTCAGGCGCGAGCGCGGCGGGCGGCGGCGCGCCGGCGCGGGCGCGCTGCACCAGCCACATCGCCAGCGCGAACTGGTTGCGGGTCAGCCAGTAGCTAGCTAATGTATCTTAACTAATGGAAGGTAAAGAGCCTTAAATGGAAGATAAAGAGCCTTAGGAGTTGGCAGAATTAAGTATATTGACCACTACATGAAGACTCTTTGAGATACCTTTTTGGAGGAGCGAATGTAATCTATTAAGACGATCGACGCATCACTATAGCCGTCTGAGACGGTTAAATCGAGCGATATTGCAGGCAAAAATTACAGATGAAACGAAAAAACGGCGACCCGTAAACGGAATCTTGGGGAGTATCACTCCACGGCTTCTGAACTGTATCCTACTTGTCTAGTCCACCAATATCAAAACTGATTTGAAATTGGCGGCCATTTGCACAAATGAGAGCAACTTCCAATAGGGAGATTACTTTTGGCCCACCTTGTACTAGTTATTAGTAGCTAGCTAGACAGCTAATTATGAGAATTAGTAGGGTATTTTCTTTGTGATTAACTTAACAAAGTAAAAAAAAGAGATTTTGTGTTTTTTTTTTAAATTAAGCCTTTTTTCTAAAGTTATTCTTAGAAAGGCTTGAGACTCGAGAAGACTCGAGAATTTGGGCTCGAGAATTCTCGAAGCTCGAGAACGAAAACAGGTCGAGAAATCAGAAACCCTAAACGAAATATATAACATAGTAATGAATAATAGAGTTAGTTCATATAATTAAACAGAGCCAAGATCTGTACAACTTGTTCAACCTTGTGCTTCAACTTGTAACGTTAAACGCTGAAGTCTGAATTGTTGGCAAGTTTGATCAAATCATTAATTACATTTACATTTGAGAATTAGTTATGAGATGTTCTAGAATGTTAAACACAGAAACCTTACTCATGATGCTGAAATATACTGTTTCAGAACATTGAAAAGCAGCTAGAGTTGTTTTCTAAGCACTACACAATATTTATAACATCTAAATAATATTTTGACTTGCAGGCGGACGAATAACTTTTCTCCTGTAAGAATATTTTCTTTTTGTGGAACAAAGCCCTAAAACATTATAACATCTACATTTGACTCCGCACGAACTTGCATTTATAAACATAACACAACCAATCCTCATCTTATAATTCATTATCTTGCACGTAGTCCCATCTACTTTGTCTGAGGCAAATTGCTTACTACCACATCCCTCTGTACACAGACACACCAGTTTGCTTTGAACTCGTGTATACCTTGTTTCAGCTGACTGTGTACACAGTACACCTAGTCTCGAAGTAGGTTTTGCTGAGCGTGTGTAAGTAAATTCGCACACCAGGTGCCCGCTAGCTCAGACTCCTGTGAAACGGAATATGGAGTTAGAACCGATATTGATGTTAGACAGCAAACATCTGAATATGCATTCGCTCTCGCCGCACTGATATCTGAAATAACATGGATAGAAATTGTTCACTTTGCCGGGATTGCCACGTCTACCTAGTATTGCTTTGATCAGAAACTGCAGTACGTACATATTGCAACATAGTCAACATTTTAGCCATCCAAGTTCGTAATCAAAGCCAGTTTCAGGATTGCGCATTAAGTAAAGGGACCTAATTAAAACTGCTTTGATTAACATACGGAATGACATTCAGCAATAATTCACCACAAAATAGGGTCCTGATTGTCCTAGGTCTCTCTCTGTCTTAGTCTAGTGTATGTAAATGTATGTTAATTACAGATACTAATCTACAATCGTTATGTGATAATTGTAATCAAACAGTATTGTTCGGAACAATGTATAGTAAACCATCAGTCAATACTTTTAGCAGACCAATTAATTATGTCTAGTTTAGTACATTATGTATGTATACATAAATTATCCGTAATAGTCTTTTAAGCTATTGTGGTGACCATCCTTCTGATAGGTAAGGGCGAAACTGAGTTTGAATAGGAGTATTCTGGTAACTAGAATCCTGATTGTCTACTTAGAGATTACTGATCGATCAGGATCGACGGAGATACTGTCGCAAAATTTATAGTTCTCATTATCGATAGCTGGAGCCTTTGACGTGTGGTCCAATATACACTGATGGGGCGATTTTACGACTATGATTTGTAGGGGTCCACTCGTGTCATAGTAGGATTTGTTATACTGAATATTAATTAAATCCAAGTAGGTACAGTGCTGCATATTAACAGAGCTTCAGTATTAAATACTGAAGCCCTGGTTAACTTGACGGCTTAAAAACAGACGTCATGCCATATTTCCACTACATCTGTTGTCACCAGTTTTAATTTGATGTTTATTCTTTGGTTTTCAGTAACGAATATTCTAATCAAATGTAAATTATGAATATTTACGCTATCAACGTTTTCTAGAAATCATTCCTACTCCCTTCCTCACCCAGATCTGTACACTTGCAGGTGTACAGGCACAAAGGCTTTCACTTGCACCAAACGTGACACGGCTCACGCTCTCGATCAGCAGCTTTCATTATCCTCCCCCCCCCCCCTTCCCCGTCCGTTCCCTTCCCTCCCCCTCTCTGTGCACATATTAATTATCCGACATTACCGGATATTATGTGAACTGATAGGAAATGTGCCGGCGCCTGCTCCTCTGTAGACTTCCAATTATTAATTGCAATTAGAGTCGGTAGCAATTATTTATTTAAGGTTCAATATTTGCAACGCGTAAATTAATATTGGAGGTTATTCTCAGATATTCCCTGTATATTATTTTGTTTGCAAAATACGCAGTTTGCATTCATTACTTGTGTATTCCGAATTACAATTATTGTGAGTTGGATATTGTTATATTATTGGTAAAACACTACGTGTAATTTGTTGCGGTTTCATACATCCGAATTCGATGAATCAACCATTTTCTAGATATATCAAGATAAAATGCTAGATCATTTTCATTGCAAAAACTAAGGTTTAAAGTCGTCAAATCATATTGATCGTGATTTGAATATGTAATACCCGCGTTGTATTTTGCTGAGCTGCTGACTGACAATGCCTTATTGTCCCGGCGCCGGCGACACTCCGCCTTCAGCGATCACACGGAAGCAGAAATGAATATAAAATACACAACAGATTCCTTATTCCCGCCACTTTTATTTGATTCCATTTTGTATCAGCAGGACGCTTCGGGGAATTTCATATTTTGTTCCGATACGTGTTTGTGATGGCTGCAATATTGTACGGAGTGAGAATTGCCTCGCTTCTCGTGAACTTGAAGTTATTGTAGCCTGAGAGAAAACATCAAAGTTTAAAATTCCAATAAAACCATATTTGTTTACAAAGTAGCTCATATGTTTTAGGTTATTTTAGAGTGTTATAAAAGTTGCAGTTTTGTTGTTTTTCAAGTCTACAGTTTTCATTTTTACTGTTACTTAGATTTTATGTTGTGAATCTCACTAAAATTTTATAGCAGCTCATATTTTAAAGCCACTACAAAGCCGTCACGTGCTACGAAACTCGTAGCACTTGCTACGGCGCGGCGTAGCCACCCGCTACGAACCGCTACGACGAACTGCGAAGACTTTCATTAACTTTTATGGAAAATGTTCAAAATAATAACAGAACTTTGGCTTAATGTCGACTTGTTTGTAAAATATATTATTGTCTAAAGCGCGATTTCAAATAGCAAGTTTGGTTTGTTTTAGTAGGTACTTATGACGAGTTGAATAGCTTTAAAATTAGTAACGACACAACTTTATACTTAAGATAAACTTTTGTTCATTAGCTTTTAAATAAATTATCACCTAAGAATTGCTTGCATATTACGAGTACTTGGTTTGTTGTCAAGCTAAGTATATCCTACGGTAAAAACGTATCTTAATAAAAGACGATTATGGTGTTTTTCTAATTATTTGATATGCCGACCTCAGTTTTTAAATTATTCGAATGATGATATAAATAAGCAAACCTGAATGTTGTTAAACGAATGTGTTTAAAATTATTATAAACTTTTAGACAATAGCCACTCCAGTAAGCATAAACAAGTAGGTACAGGTATCTATAATTTAAATCTTTGTAATTAAATCGTATGCATTAAATAAAAGTAAAATATAATATAATATAAGCTCTCTCACAGACCCATAACTAGGCCCTATCGTCGCCACAACACAGTCCCAAAATATCTCTCAGCCCGGGACTCTTCACAAACCACATGTTGACCGCTGACCACTGCACACCACCCGTATACTTGTACAAATGTTGTTTGTTACTTAATAATTGTTTTGTTATTTAATGTTATACTGTTTTTAATTAAAATGTTTGCTTCCCCTCCTGTAAGTTTCATTTCACACAAACATATACATGTATGTGTTACGTATCACATTCTAATCACCCCATCCTTGTCCACAGCATCACTGTCATTGGTTCATTACCTATGCTGCTCGGCCCTATTCGTCTATTGTAAGAACGCTGACCGAATCCTCTCTTTCTACCACACACATCAGTAATCACTCTATCCTTGTCCACAGCATCACGTGCATCCACCTGCCGCTGCAGTCCAAGTGGCTGCACGTGGGCACGGAGCGCGGCAACGTGCACGTGGCGCACCTCGACACCTTCGTGCTCAGCGGCTACGTCATCAACTGGAACAAGGCCATTGAAGTGTGAGTACACATGCATCAGCTAGCCTAGCACGCCAAGACTTGATAAACGTTTTCCGTCGTGCAACGATCTCGAAGCCGCGCGATGTGTGTGAGTGAGCGTGTGCAAAAACTTTTGTCACGTCTTGGTGTGAGCGTTTTGCGCCCCGCGCTAGACCTTCTGGATAATTTAGCTGTAGTCACGGACTGTTGGATGATGAAGTGGTTGGTGAGCTTGACTGCTGTGCTGAAGGTCCTGGGATTGATCCCCGGGCCAGATATCAGGGGCTGTTAAATATCCAACAAAAGTTTTAAAGTAGTAATTGTCTCTAGCCACTCATAGTATGGGCCGTCTTCCATCTTTGTTGGTAATAAAACAATTATTTATTAAATATGTATATAATGTATATTGATACAGGGTAGCCCATTAGTAAACGTCATGCGTCGGTAGGAGGTGATACAAATCGTCAATCTAGATGAGTTTTGTTTGTTAGAATCTAAACTTTAGATCCTAAAGAATGATCTAGATATCCCTTATATTACAGTCGGGGTATTATATCTGTGACAAAGACGTGGCATTTACGTTCTGAATAAAAAAGAAAATTAAAATTTAAAGATAAGTAATGACGTCAAGTAAATCACAGGTATCTCCAGCGCGGCTAATCTTTTAAAAGCTTGGCATTTTTAAACGGCTCCATATTTCAAAAACGTTGAATATTTTCGTCCGTAAATCCGGACGGGTAAAATACAAAAATATTCCGGGCTGTACTACAATGGTCTCATCACCCACTTGCTCGTTTATACGAAATGGGTCACCGGGACGGCCTGCTTAACTTAAGTGTTAAAACACCTGAGTGAAACATATACTTAATGACTTATACCCTACATAGATATATTATGCCCTTTTGTCGAACCTTTGGTGTACGATATGGGTACATATCCTACATACTTATGTAGATCCATTTTCAGAACTGAATACATCTGAAAATATCTATACTCTCTCGCTGTTTTATAACGATTAAAATATTAATTAAAGCTGTAACTGACGCCGCCGTCCCCATGCATTTGCAACAAATATCATCTCCCTTTAAAACAACATTTATTATGTACTTATTTACATATTACCTACATGAAATATCAACACTAATCATACTTATAACAATAAATTACTTATAGTTCAATATTTTCAACGACTACTAGTAACACGTTTGAACTTCAGTATAAAAGTTCGTTAGTGAAAACATGTGTAATGTAAGTACACTTATTACTTCATATTAAATTATGTTATTATTTATGGAGCTGAAATTAAATTCTACCGAAGCCAATCTCATGGAGTGCTGCTCAAATACCCAAAACTGTATACTTTGAATGCTGTTCAGTATTACGTTACCCTAGACCCTACATTTACCTTGTAATTTTATCCTTAAAAGGGTTTCCTTATTACATAGAATATCGAGGTACTTATGCTCGTAGTATTTTCTCTCCAAGATAAATTCAATGTGTAAATGACACAAAATATTCCCTACAAATGAATACAAGATAATTTTTAATTCACTATCCAAGCCATGTGTTGGTACAACTGTATAATTTTAATAAGGTCTTCAACACAACTTCAAACAGATTTCTAGGCAATTTCCAAAAAATATTTTTCCACTAAGATATTTCTCATTCCTCCTAGTCTCCGGTTTACTTCTTCTGTGAACTTTTACGAGGCGACGTCTTCACTTGTTTTATGAGCCTCTCCCACCTGTCACTCCGCAGGGTTCCGTAGAGTTTCTGTCGGAAATATTGTCTGAAATTATAAAATTTAAATAAGTAAGTACTCCGTCTATACCGATATATTACTACCCAAACTGATCTATACTGTATTTGCTAGCTTTTCCTATTTTTTTTAAAGAAACTTTTAGCTTCATTCCGTAGGTCTAGTACAGGTTTCATAGATTGACGAAAACTATAAAAGTTTACGTTTTCTCGTATACTAAGTGGCGCCTCTAATGGAAACTATCATGAAAATAATGTATGCAGGTGACAGAAGAAAACCAAAACTCTTTTCGTTTACGTAAATTGCAAAACCCGTACTTAGAGGCCCTGCTATATTTTACGGAATCCGTAGTCTTCCCTCTACCTCATCTTGACAGTTTTAAAATCGTAAAACGTAGGTAATATTAATATCATTTCTTTGGACAGAGCCCGTCGTCTGAGACGTCTGTATTGAAACTTCGTACAATTTTAATATTAGACTCTTTATTACCCTCGTAAAAGTGCGCAAGAATACAAATTGACATTTTGATGAGTATCTTCATTGTTATACTGAAGGAAACGATGTTTATTAAATGTGAAATTTCAGTCTTACATTCATGTGCTCTTTATACATAACATACTAATGCAGTCTGCGAGTGAAATAAGGTTATCTTTCTTTTTATAGAGATAAGCTATATTATTATTAGTACCATTATTAGGTATTAACTATTTAGGCTAGCTTCACACTAATCGAATGGTTATTAATATGTATGTTGCATTAATATGTAACTTCTGCTTTTATAATATTAGTATTTACAATGTACAAAATAATATTACTTAATGCTCAGAATAATCTACAAACTTCTCCAACATTGTCTTATTCGCCACTATTGGTCGTAAAACTAGCAATAGATAGTTCACATTCGATCAACTTTATAACCCGAGTTATAGCTGTTAAATTTTTATGACATACTCGTAGCAGTTTGAAATGTAATTAATATTAACTACTTCCTACATTTTAAGAACGGATATTTTCTTTCAGACAGATATTTTTGACCAAAGTTATGTAGGTATAGATAATGCAGGGAGGGCTGTCGTATTTAGAACATTAGAACAAGTAGTAATTACAAACTCAAATATAGAGTTAAATTAATGTACAAAACCATTATCCAGTCGAGGTCAACGTAAAATGGACCTCAATATATTCCCAAAATCAAATTAATCTACTGCGTTCAAACAAGTCCCTAAACAAAAACAGATTGAAAAAATAACAGCTCACTGATGCCGTCATAAATTCGCCCATTGTGCGTTTTATAGACTTTTAATCAAATTTTATTTTGCAAACACAATTTATTCTGTGTGTGACCGGAATTCCCGACTCGGTAACCAGCGTAAATTGAGGATTTTATACGTTTTACATCGTAAGCATCGACCTACATTGTGTCATTGCAGCCACAGTGCATGGCTCTTTGTCTGCCTCATAATAAAGGATCCGCTGAAGCGAACTACTAAAGCACTAACACAGATTACGCTTCCCATTATGCATTTTGCACCACCGCAGTAAAGCTAATGTGCCATCAGTAAACTTTGTTAATGTTATTGTTTTTCGTTTATTCGTTTTGCTATAAGTATATTATGCATTGCATTAATAACTTTATTAGTTCCTAACTACACTCGCAAGCTGACTTTGACTTTGACTTTGAGCAATGCACACTATACATGCCACTGGAACTTTTTCATTGCTAGTGAGTGTATAAAATATGGACACTAGTTGTTTGTTTGGTCAGCAAATTACATGGCAGATTTTTTATTGCCTTTAGTGTAAACATTGCTTACAAACGAAAACTACGTATACATAAGCCTCTTAGCTTCGTAACGAACCAAGACGATCCCTTTTAGCTTTATCACCATGTTAATACTGTCAACGCAATGACCGCCCCCAAGACTGCCGTAACTAAGCCGACACACACACAAACACACACTGACAAATATATATTGTATGTAGGATACATAGTGGCCTCGTGTCCGGTAGTGATAAGCCAGGGTCCGGTAATAGTGGAATTAGCCCCGCCATGTTCGGTGGCTTACGATAACTCGATATTGAAATGTATATGAACGTTTGTCAGCTTAGTTTTGAAGCTGCGGTAGATTTGATTTTAGGTTATACAATATACATGTATCAATGAATAATAATAGTAAGGTTACTGGAAATTTACATAGGGCTTTTATGTTATGTTTTTAAAACGATTTTCTGCGTTACATATAGTTATTTACTACACAATATACTTGGGTTATAGTGATTAGGTACAAAATTGAAAGTAACCTCGGATGTACGTGTAATGCGCGCTGGTAATGAGTTGCCGGCAATTCTCATCTCACTAATGCAGCATCGTACTTCAATCTCTATGTAAATTCTCGTCAAATCACTTTGCCTCCGCGCTGTAATGGCGCCTACAATTTGTCCCTGTCACATAGAGTTTTGAGCTGGAAACATTATATATTTTGTGTGGTAAAATGTACCTCGAATGCATAAAACAAGAACACTACTTGTGTTTACAGAAGGCTCGGTTTAAATATACGATATCGGAAACTAAACATCTGAAATTATCAATTACGAACTGATTTTGCGGTTGTGTCGGTGTCTATTAACTAACAACTCAATTATTAGATATATTAATAATATGTGAGGTTATATAATATAGATATGGTTTATTAAGTGGCACATAATACACAAAGCTAAGCAATAGACTTAACAAAAGGTTATTAATTTATTATTAACATGATCCTCAAGATAGTTAATTGATTCAATTAATTTTGCATCTTCAAAGGGAGTTATTCTATCTCTCCCCACTATTTACAATACATTAGCAATTATTGAATATTATTCACTCGTATTTTTTCAGCATACATTTTTTTTCATTCATGAATAAACTCTAAATTGTACGAAAGTAGCCACGTAAATACAGTTATTGAATAGGGCCATTGAACTTTTTTTTTAATTTCACTGCGGTATAAAAGAAAGAAGAAAGAAAGAAAGAAACATTTATTTGACGCACTGAACAATAAAAACAGAAACAAAAAGAACGAAAGAATACTACAAAAAATATATATGAAAAAACACAAAATAATACAATAAAAGCATCTGACAGTCGGGTTGCCCACTTACCCGACAACTCTCTCAGCACAAGCTTGCTTGTGTTGGGGTCCACCAACCCGCACTAGGCCAGCGTGGTGGACTAGACCTTAAAACCCTTTCTTCATTGGAAGGAGACCCGTGCCCCAGCAGTGGGGACGTGATGGGTCGTGATGATGATGATGATGATGAAGCGAGGAAATACATAAAAATCGTAGGAACTAAACCATGATTGTCAGAGTTACACAAGTTAACACCACATTGACAGTTCGGAAAAGATCTATCCTCGCATTATGAACTAATTTGATTCTCGGGTGACATGCTAATATCATGTCGTCAAAACCACTCGGCCAGATTCAGTAACTAAATGCTAACATAATAACTATTGTAGGCATGTAATCTGTGCTAATGCTCATAAGATATTCATAGAATCATTGTGTAGTGTGCGCCTATTGTTTATGCCTTGATTCAGTATGCAGCAAGCAGCGCACCCTAGATAATAGTAACCACCACTACGGTCTGTATTGCAGGAATGCTAAGTAGCACTTTATTAAATGCGTGGGGTAAAACTTTGAAGTCCTGGTAAAAGCCATAGTTACGATGATTATTCTAGTTCCTAGCTTTTCCCGCGCGTGATTGCCACAGTTTGGATGAGTTAATTTAGTTCAGTCACAATAATGTAACAGAGGCTCTGCACAAGATATACTCTACAAAGTAATACTTGCGTTGTTTTGTATTTATGAAGTCGTACATAGCAAGTAACCGCCGCGCGTGACCCGCCCACTAACAGTTATAGCCGGGATAACTAACTCTGATATAGTTATTGCCCGAATAAGTTTAGTTGGTTGTATTATATCCTTAGTTTTTGGCACAAAGCTTCAAGCACAATAAAATGAAAGTGTATCTTCATGCGTTCAGCTATAATTCGTTAGAATAACAGGAGAAACCAAATCTGCATTTAAATAGCCGTCCAAACACTATAAAAAGTACCTACTTACAATTATAAAGTATTCCGAATCGCAATAAATAAATAATAATGCAAAACTGATTTTGAGAAAACTTTTCCCCAACCGCTTCTGAATTTTCTTTTTCAGAGAATGTATTTTTATCTAATATTCCTCTTAATTTCGTACGAACAATAGCCCATCACGCCACGCGCCGGCACTTCAAGGATGTTTATTTATAACAACTTCCGCGAGGAGCACTCGTACTCCTGAGGCTGTATACTCGTCATTTAAGGAAGTATTTTGAAGAGTGAAGCAATTCGGAAAGAGAGTTACAGTTCTAAAATGCTGGCCATTAGAGAGCTTTTTAAAAAAATCTACAAACCATTTTTAAAAACCTATTCAGAGAGTTTGTTTTATGAGTAAATTCCCACTGGACAGTGCTTCGACTGCTGGGATTTATTTTCCATAATCTCCAGCATGTTTAGTAGGCGGTTTGAATGTTTCATTTGATATAACATATATATCCATTTGCGAAATAATAATAGATTAAAGTTTTTATACTTCATGCATAGCCGTAGCTCAGACAGGCACTTCACAGCAAAAAAATATTAATTAATGTTTTACTATTCGTGACTTAAAGTTAATGCACATAAAAAGTTTTCTCATTAAAAGTTTGTTCTTGAGTGATATTATTTAATTAAAATGTAAAATTTTCAGCGGTTTGTATGAAAATTCAACATGAATATTGAACGAAATTTCATATTTTAAATGACAAGCGCATCGTCATCGGCCTATAGAAACTCTAGATTTTATATCCAGCAGAGCGCCTATTTTTTCAGTCAATAATTAACTCGGAAAGACCTTTATAGACCGTTATAGCCTTCTCGGCCTATACATAATTATACCTACCATCTACGTTGTTGTTTAACTACAGCAAAAATACAGCTAGATTTTTAAATCGCAATATTCGATACCAACGGTTTTATTGTGAGCCTCAAATTTGTCCCCCTCCCCCCCGTGTTTCCTCTTTGATGCGCCGCCGCCGCACCAATCACGACACTGAATGAACGCTCGATTACTCCTATTCAGAAAGCTTCATCTTTTTCGGTGTATAGCGTTTTTTATAGCCTCTGAACCACCGCTCGGCGAATTAATGGATTTTTGCCGTTTTGTTTTGAAAAACTTTTCAATTTCATTTTGTGAACGGCTTTTGGCTTAAAGCCATAGTAAAAGAGTATTCTGCGAAATCAGCTTATTGGCTGTGATTAGTGCTACTGCTGTTGCTTTCTTTCTTAACTGCTATTAGTATTTTTTACCTCGGGCTTTCAAACTGCTTTTAAGTAAGTACGTGTTATTTTTCTTGTTAATATTTTTATTTTAAAAAGGTTTCCTTCAAATTGTAGGCGTCTATTTAAAGCCTCGCAATAACGTCGTTACACTACGACTATTATTTCTCGGAATCGCTTCGTTACAGGAAAATTGCTAGTTCAACTTACTCGCAGCTATAAAAAAAGCAAATAATAACCTGTTTCTATTCATTAAATAATATCCAAGTAACAGAAACACTGTCATAAAACAGTATGGTTGGTATAATTAACTCTTTATGTACTGCTTTTTGCTTCAGCAAAAAGTGTGTGCTGAACAGAAACTGGGGGTTTCAGAAAGGCAAAGTATGACAAAGTAATTACATGACTAACTATGTCCCAAGTTCTGTAGAACTTCAAAGGCTTTTGTGCTTCCAACTTAATGAACTTGTCGCCACCATGTTTGATATTAAACTGTTTTATTTATTTAACATGAAAGTTAATCAATGACAGCCCGTTCTGTTGCAAGGATGTTAATTCAAAATCGAGCAGACCATTGTAAAATATTAATTAAAAGTTTTCTAATTAAAACTTATAACCTTACCTAAAATAATATTTAATTTCCTGGCACCTTTATAAGTATTGAGTCCATCGCAGCGCCGCAGCACGCCGGGAGATACCGCTGCAGCAGAATCGTCTAGAAGTTTCATTACAGCTCCATTGTGTATTGTGTATCCAGAGATCGTTAGCAGTTCTGCGCCAAACTGCCAACTCTTTGTTATCATTCACAATACCGAGTGGAACTGTAGCCACCTCGCGCGGTACCTAGGCTAACTTATTCAGTTTAGCACCTGAAATATTCCCGCGGGGCGCGGTTAATTTCGTTATAGCGATACAAGTGATCTTAATTAGCGAAGTTGGTGCCCCCGGCACAGCCCTGGCGCCGCCGCTCTGTCTCTCCCTCCGTCATTGTTAGTGTTAAACTCGCACACAATGCAGGTCGTTATTACGCGCCCTCGAGCGCGCTGATAACCCTGCTCGACCGCGCACAGTTCTCAATTTGAATACGCCCTGCTGATTGGCGCATCCTAACTAACTTCCTCCAATCAGGACGCGCTAACAATTAAAAAGCTCAGGGATGTACAAAAAATATTTTTATAAAATGTGAGCTTGGCACTAACGATGTCCGTTTCACTGCTCGAAATGCAATAAGAGATGCGAATGTTAATAGCCTCCTTTGTTCGCAATCTCTGACAAATATATTATATAAATTATGAAGGGAAAAGGGCGATGGGGCCTGCAGGGACAATAATAAAAGGTTCTTTGGAGACACTTGGAGCGAAAAACAAGCGGGTCATGTTTGGAGTTTGGACCGTTTACTGGCGGGGGAAGATACTTATATTTGAATTCGCGCTGATTTGGGACTTCCTTTTCTTACCTTTTGTGTACTGAGATACTTTGGTATTTTTCCTTTTGCAAAGAATCCTCTGTTTTGTGTTTTACCTTCATTTTTCCTTTAAAAGGAAACTTTGCATACTGTAAAGCTGAAAGGAGGCTATTGACAGAGCGATTGAATAGGCAATGGCGATTGTGAGAGACAATCAAATGAGCATTATCTAGGAACGCCTACAGATGATAACCACAAGAGCGCGCGGTGACAGCTACAAACCATGATGGCGGCCAACATGGCGGGCGGAAGTGGCGCGCCGGAAGTGCTTTGTGCCGCCACTCCGCCGCCGCCGCGCTTATCGCTTATTGGACAAGCAACAGTTGGCGCTGATGCTCCCTTTAATGGAGCTGGATTCCGCTAGATTTGTTTGATTTCTGCTTTGTTTGAAGAAAGCTTTGTGATATTGCGTTGTGTCGCTAGACGTTATTGTTTTCGCAGAGCTATTTGTTCTGTAGATGTTTGTTTTGCTTGGCTATTAGTGAAATAATAATGGCCTCAGACAAAAGCTATTATACATTTACGGAGATTCATAATAAAGTTAATTAGTGATATTAACAATACGTCGAAAGGTTGGAACATAGGTATTTAGAGTTTTTGGAAAACCAAGTTTGCTGATTTCACGTGGCTGGCTGAGCTGAAAGCCAGGGGATATCCACAATGGTTAAACTCGAAGAATTATATCACGTCCCAGAATATAACTAATAGAACAGTAGTACCTACGTATTTATACCTCCCTAAAATATATAAGCAGTGTGTTCGCGCTATTCCTTTGGCCCGAAACATCCCTCGTCCAATCCTCGACCTTTGAGACCTCACCAGATGTGAGGATAAATCACAGACGGTGAGACAACGAATTCCGTTAGTGATAGTCTCTTTTAGACAGGAAGGTGCTCCTGTTATTTGTTACTCTTAGATACATTTTTCGCTTTAGAAATTTTATAATTTCAAAATGATATAAGTATTACTGATATTAGTATACTAAATGATATTAGTATTATTAGGATGATATAAGTATATACAAAAATATTCGTAAACTAAATTCTATCGCACAACAGCAAGCACTTAACGTTTCATTAATTAAAACTTGAACAATCAGTCAAACACGTCGAAGCGGATTTGTAATAAATATCCTCAGTTGAAAGTTGTAAGAAGTTGTGGAAGTCGGCGCGTGTTTCTAACTGATAATGTGATGGATGGCCGCGCGGAAACTGTACAAGTTTCACCGCCTACATAGTCTTTTCAGCAGAAATTTTCAGTTATTTGTTCTAATTAACAATCAGTAGTAGGCAGATGATTGATTTAATAATATTTATTACAAATAACTATAATTTTATTTTATTAGGAAAATTTACAGCTATCTTAAACTACTTAACAATTAATATGATAAATCTAAAAGCCATATGATAGTTTTCGCTTATGTACCTACAGCCTATTTAGATTACCTAGCTATTTCGAAATTCGTACATAAACTGCGTCGACGTTGAGACCTTCAACTGCAGATGTTCACTGAAACGAATTTTAAACCTCATTTCAACTGCAGACATTTACAAAATGTTCCATCAAGTTTTCCCCCGTATGTGTAAGTATATAAGTATACAGGAACGTGCACGGAAAAAGTCCTCACTTTTCCCTCTCCAGGGGATTATTTCAAAAATGTTTTAACGTAAAATTGAAACCCGTCGTACCTGTCCTGCCTCGGCTTCGGAAAATCACTTTAATAACCGTCCGACGAGCGTTGTGTTGACGCGAGAACAATGTTTAATTATTGAACGGACCGCCTCTATACAGGAGGTCCAATGAAGATAAGGCTTTAGAACTTTATTAACGCCGCCTTGTAGGGAAGTTTTAGTACGAGTTACTATTATAGACGATTTATAGTAGCATCCAGCTTTAAAAAGTTTTAATTTTACAGCGTTTTGCTGTGTGAAATATGGCTGGATTTCCTTATTCCCGTTAAATACAGAAAAAGTTATTTTTTTTATCATAACTTATACCAAGGTGACAGCATCACAGCATACCAAAAATCGTAGAGCTTTTTGACACTTTACAATAGGTTTAAAATTGACCTATTGATATACGAATTTCAGCTTTTTGACAGGCGTCGTTAAAGAGTCGAAACTCGTGTATTTCAAAGTAAACTTTAACCTTGTTGTAAATTTACAATACAGTCCATGAATTTGAGGGTTAAACTATACGTAAACTGAAAACTATTTTTAAACTGTCAGCCACTAATTAACACCAACGCCTAACACAACAATGCATTGAGAGCGGCGTGAGTAGTCATTCAGCGAGCAGAGAGTCACTCACGCTCGATGGAGTCTCAGCCGACTTGCCGAGTGAATGAATGCGCGTCATCGTAAACTCTCTATGTACAGATGGCTGGCTTGTGCTAACGGATCACCACATATCTGAGATAGGTATTATGAGATGTGAATGTGATTGTTTTTTTGGTCTACCCATTGTATCGACGACAAAAGAGCAGAGTCGCTGAATAATAACGTTGGAAATTGGGCAATCGATGCTGCTCCAGTGGCATAGCCGCTATACTCGTATGCTCCTCGTATGTGGAGGTGTAAGGACAATTTAATAATTTAAAAAATAATTGTTACAAGATGATACTCTTAAAAAAAGATGAGATTTAGAGAACTTTTCAAAAAGTTATGTACCAAACATTAACCTGGTATAATTATGATTGCTATTACCCTTGTCCATTGCTACGTGCGGTATTATGTATCAGATGTCTAGATCTCTGCTATCAAATGTAGTGATCCGTTGCTACGACCGCTGCTATCATACGTGCCAGATGGCGTGATCCGTTGCCACAGCTGCTCTTCGTAGGATATTGGGTCACGGGCTGGCCCGCCGTCCCGCCGGCGGCGGGTTGGCGCCACTTGTTGCGACGTGTCTTATTCCACCCCCCTTAACCTTACCCCCTCGTTAACGAGACTGTGTGGACTCTGGTGTTTGCTCTCCAAGAAGTGGCTGAACGATTACGAGCTGTACCGTGGATTATGTAGGATCACATCGAAATGTTACGAATGTTTTGAGCTGAAAACAGATGTAGGTATAACATTTAAGTCCCTATAAATGTATTTTTTCTTCGTATTCAGCGGCTTCTCTCCTTGAAAGGCTTTAGAATATGGCATGTTACAAACGTGAATAATATCTAAAAGCGGCTCATACATATTCTTAATAAAGATTATCCCCTGTGCGTGCAGATTAGGCTGATACGTCTCAATTTACGAAACCTCATTGGGTCTAACGTTACCGGCCCGAGGAGTCGAAGCCTCGTGTGGGGTGTGAAGGGAGGGCTGTAGGAGGCGCGGGGGGCGTCAACAGACAGAATGTACTCGCCTTCGTAACGTTTGCTTAGAAGTCGCCGGGATGAGACAATTGATTGTCACGGAAAACAGATTTCTTTACTTATCTAATTGAGTCAATTTCAGACGCTCCATGTATTTATTCGATGGAAATTGAAGAGATTTGATTATTTATCATTAAACTTTATACTTCTCTGTTTGATTCATTGTCCTCTTTGAAGTCCGTTTTAAGCCGTATAGCGGGAAAACATTTTAATCTTGGATTATCTTTTTGTTTCAGAACCAGAGGAAATCACCCGGGCGCTGTCGTAGAGATCTGTGATAATCCACTCGATGCCAGCAAAGTGAGTTCACTTTATAATTGTTAATTACTTAGTATATAAGGAAAATAATAATCCGTTTTTGCTTCCATGCACGTGTGTGCTTCTGATAGGTACTTTCCCATCTAAGGTGGATTAGTATCTTGATTTTCCTTCGACAATAGTGGCGTCCTGCACAACTCTATTTTAAGACTCACATCTTCACTTTAGCTAAAAGCGTAGCATCACACGTCATCATCTGTACCTATGCTATAAACGTGTCCTCAACATCTTCATACATACATACATATGCTCACGACTGTAATCTGTAATCCCCGAAGAGGTGACTCGCAACTGAGTCACCGGCTTTTCGCTGTACATTTGATACGGCATCTACCTATACATCTACAACCTATAAACCGCTACTCTCTCTCCTTCAGCTGCTAATAGCGTTCGAGAGCGGCCTCGTCGTGATCTGGGACCTGCGGGCGCGCGCGGCCGAGTGGCGCGGCTGCCTCGGGCTCGGGCCCGGGGACGGCATCCGCGCCGCCGCCTGGCAGCACGACGGCAAGTTCATGACGGCGCACGTGGACGGAGCCCTGGCCACCTGGACCACGAGGGCGCCGCGCCCGTGCCAGCTGACCTACCCGCACGGTGAGTGTGAAGTGTGATGGAGTGGATTTGGTGTTTGGAAGAAATTTGTGTACGTGCATACAGATTGGGCTTGTGATGAGATGGATGATGGACGGAACCCAGGTCACCTGGACTACACGAGCGCCTCGCCCTTGCCATCACTTACCCAAACGGTGAGTTGGGATGAGTGTGAAAAGTGACGGAGTAGATTTGTGGCTTGGAAAAGCTTTGTCTAGGTGCATACAGATTCGAGTGTGAAGAAGACTGAGACTGTCACGGTATGTATTATAAATGCACCACATAACTTGTATTGTGATTGTTGAATACCTGCCTGGTAAATAGGAAACCTCATCTGTTAGATCCCTACTACTGTGGGCAAAACGATACCAATAAAAAACTATTTCGGCCAAACTCTTATCTTACCCAGACATAATTAGGTTCACCTACTCACTAATTTAGAAATAACAGATTAGCACTGAAGGTTCTCGAGTCGGCGCTTCATTAAACATAGACAAGACACGGAGAATCCATTAGCAGAGCCTTTCTGAATGTGCCGATCCCGCCCATCCCGGCTGCGATAATGTGGACCTAAACAAACAACCGTTCCCTTTGGGCCCTCAACAATGGACCCTCAGTCGTACGCTAATCTGCGCTGAAAAGGTCCGCGCTAACTAAACAACACTGGAGGGTTGTCGCCCCATTTGTGGCTTTACGTCAATCAGCACATGCGGTGTGGGAGAAATGCTATAAATCTTATGAACCTTTCTTAACTCTTTTCTAAAAAAGAGTTAAGATTTTCGACGAAATTAGACTCTAAATATAATGTGTCTCTATGTATCCTCCCTGTCCCTGAAACTTTTGCAAATTAGTACCAACTTAAAGAAGGATTTCGTAATAATACTCGTAAATTCTTATTCGTTATGTCTTAGTTTGTCTTAGAATTAAAAAGATTCATCTGATTTATTAATGAGTATTTTCACTCACGTGGTGTGGGAAGCCTCGAGGCCCTTCTCTTTTGTTTCGCTAATGTCTCGTGATCCATCGACGTGGTTCTATTGTCTCGTTAATATGAAGAGCAAAATATCGAGCTTCCGCTTGAAATCTGATAATCCTTTGAAGTCATTCTGTGAGGGTTTATTTTCGTACACTAACTTGAAAGCTGACTTTCTCGCTTCATTAAATTTCTCCTTTGTCGAAAGTAATTGAGAGTAATGAAAGCACTTCATAACGTTCATAAAAAATAATGCCTTTTTCCTGTTTAGGCTGTTTTGTAGCCGTAAATTAATGTCGACATTAATTTTCGTGTCCACTCAATGGTGAATAATGAATGTCAACTTTTAAATCTTTATAAAATTAGAGAAGCAGTTTTTTGCTCGTTTCTGCTTTGGGTTTATTAATATAAATTGTATCACAAATGACCTGGAACCTAAACAATACATTTTCAGAAGCGATCTCGTAGAACAAAGATATAATTATATATATACCTACTTAGTAGGCATTGGTACCTTGTATAGTGCAGGTACTCACATGTAAGTAAGTGGTAGGTATGTTTGACCAGTTGCCCGAGCACAGGATTCGAAACCTCCGTTTACGTTGCGTATTGGTCGCGTATCGTCAAATGTCACTGTCAAAATGTAAGGCAAATTTGTTAGTTCCAAAAGTGGCATTTGTTTTTTCCATGTTAGGTGGAATTTCACCTAACGCTAAACGTATTTAGTAGCCTGTCATACGTCTGTCAGTTAGTACAAAATGTATTTAAAATTTGATTTAAATACGTTAAGCGTTTGGTTAAAGCCACCCTTCGTGTAGATTCGAAAATAGTATCGAATCCTATGCTCGCGCCTCTGTTCAATTCTATACTGAACATAAGTTCAAGAGAGTCTCCCTACGGGCCAGCCTCTCTAACCACTAAACTAACCATTGTATTTTAATTAAGTTAATTCAACATTTCACTGGTTTTCAGCTAAGGCGAACAAAGAGGGCAAGTTAGAACCGTGCAAACCTATTCACCGATTAGAATGGAAAACTTCAAAAACAGGGTAAGTTCCCATAAACTTTCATAGCCTACTTTCTAAGAGTTTCATACCATTTGTTGATTTATTTACACTGGTCTTGTAATAAACCAACAACGAACGGATAGGTAAACTACATGGCTTTAAGACAATGTTTGTACTGCAACATTCTACTTCCCACTTATGTAACCCTAAATAAGACCCTCTATTCATAACAACCCAACCATTCTCTTCCAACCACATTACCCTCCATCTCTACTCTCCCAGCGATCGCCTGGAGCTAACGCTTTATCCCTACTTTCCCAGCGATCGCCTGTTGTTCAAACCCTCTATTCTAGAGATCTCTTCCAATGTAAGCCCAGTGCTATAACCCTCTACACCTCCTCTTCCAGCAAAAACCCGGTGCTATAACCCGCTACCTCTTCCAGTGAATGCCTGGTGCTATAATCGTCAACTCCTCATGTTCCAGTGAAAGCCTGGTGCTATAACCCTCAACTGCTCCTATTCATATGAAAACCTGGTGCTTTAACCCTCAACTCCTCCTATTCCAGTGAAAGCCTGGTAATATTCTCGGGCGGGCTCCCGACGGACAAGGCGGGGCGCACGCACTCGGTGACCGTGCTGAGCGGCAAGAGCACCACCGTGCTGGAGATGGAGCACAGCGTGGTGGACTTCGTCACGCTGTGCGAGAGCCCCTGGACCGCTGGTGAGACTGGCTCACTAATGTATGGTATAGTAATGTTGCCGTGGAGGAAGCTGAAACAAAAACGAAGCCCAGCTTCTAGGACTCTGTCAGAGTCTTTGTATTTACAAACTCAATCTTGCCTCTACAATGAAACTAAAGACAGAGAATAATCGAAATTTTGTGGTTATGTTGTGTTAGCGTCTGCAACTGTCTTAATCGATTTTAACTATATTCTTATACAAGCTTGGATCTCTTCCTTCCACTTTGGTCCACTTCGGGTGAATTAACTAAACATTTCAAGTTTCTAGAATAAATTCTACAGAACTTATGATCATATTATATTTATTTATTTATTTATTTTTTGGAGAATCAACAGCATGTTCTTACTTATAATAACTTAAAATAGCTATTTAATATATTATTAGACATGCCATTAACAGATTCCCACAGATAGAAACAAAGTTACAGTAAAACAAGTAAAAAATATATAGGCACCTTTCCCACGTAAACCTGATAAGTTGGGTAAATCAAGTAATAAAAATAAATCCATCGATCCAGGACCTTCCTGACCTTCCTTCCTCTAAAAATTGCCTTCACCATAAATTCCAGACTACCAAGAGCCGTACGCCATCGTGGTCCTGCTCCAGCACGACCTGGTGGTGATCGACCTGCTGACGCCGGGCTACCCGTGCTTCGAGAACCCGTACCCCATGGACCTGCACGAGTCGCCCGTCGTGTGCTGCTGCTACATCGCCGACTGCCCCTCTGATCTGGTAAGCTATACAGGTGTCCCGTGAATAGTGGACCAACGTACAGGGATATGACAAGTGAATGACTTTTGAAAAGAAGCGTAAAAAATTATTGGTTTTCTTTTGTAAAAAGTCGCGTAGTATTATCGATTAGCCATTCACGACTTTTTTTTGCGATATGATTTGCAACGCGCTACAGAAGCGATGCCAACTTGCTGTTAACGCTTCAGCGATGCGACTGTATAGATGCGAACGAGCGACGGCATCGCTACAAATAAAATCGACAGCCATTTTTGATTGGATGCCAAGAAGGTACGAAGAAATAAGTCAAAGTTTGCGGGTTAGGTCCAGATTACCGCATCCACATTACCTACTCCAGCCTTTGCTCCTGAAATACTAACTCGATACCGTATCCCGTCTTCAGATACCGGCATTCTACTCGGTGGGCAGACAGGGCAACAAGAAGACGGCGGGTTTCAGCGAGAAACTGTGGCCGATCGACGGCGGAGAGTGGTCACCAGCCTCCTGCTCTTACTCCGAGATCATCATCACTGGGTACGTATGATGAGAGACACAGAGAAAATCGAACGTTGACCTTGGCATCTACAACCAATCACAATCTCTGCCGCCTGCCGTCAAGGTTACTGTGCGAGCGTGAGGGCTACTGTGCGACAGTGACAAATATATATAGAAGTGTAATGCCCGTTTTTCGATGTGCTTAACGACCGTGCTTTACTATCAAACTGACAGACAGAAGTCTGACACTTTTCAGAACAAACACTTTGCCCATTACCTGTCAAGACTATCATACAAATTAGTTTTCTTTTGCTTTCAGGCATGCAGATGGGAGTGTAAAATTTTGGGATGCGAGTGCTGGCACTCTGCAGATATTGTATAAATTAAAGTGTTCGAAAGGTTAGTAATAGTATTATGCATAGCATACACAATGTGTCCTGTTATTTTTTATAACCATCATCAGAAAATAATCGTACACATCTACACATAACCCTCTCCCTAGGAGCTCCACAAACTCTGCCGTCTATCTCATCCAGACACTACTGGCGTCTGGATGTCATAGTATTATCTCGTTATTTTTATAATCATTATCAGCCAATAATCGTCCACATTAAGATTCTAGACATAACTCTCTCCCTAGGAGCGCCACAACACTCAAGGAGACTGTCTAAGAGGGCGTCCCACGCTACACTTGCCTTTCTCGATTCCTGACTATTCCCTTTCCCTTCCCCAGTGTTCGAGCGTCGCTCCGGCGCGTCGTACGGCGGCGCGGGCGACGAGGAGTCTCCGCTGGCCATCCAACAGGTGGCTCTGTGTGCCGAGTCGCGCCGCCTCGCCGTGGCGCTGCCCCATGGCCACGTGCTGCTGTTCAAGTTCAGGAAGAGCGAGACTATCACTGAGACCAGTGTGAGTGTAGCTAAGATATAGTAGTTATGGGTTCACTCGCTAGATGGCGACAAGTTTGCGAGATGTTAAGGTTACATAACTTATGGCCCATCTAATTAATAGGTACTCTCTCCTATCGTCAGCTGGGAAACTGCGTATACTCCAATCAATAATAATTGTTTTTCCATCAGGTATTGGAAATCCCTCCGATCTCCGATACGCTTGAGGAGGAGACGTCGCCTGAAGCTGAAAGTTCCCGAGCCTCTTTCAGCCGCGAGAGCGTGGAAGGGGATTCTAGACGGGTATATTATCTCTTTAATTCAAAAATATATCACCAACTTTTAACTTTAGAGTAACTCGTCTAAATCATCTAGGATACTACAAATTGAATGTCTCCTATTTTTTTCCGACGCTAACGCCATCTAGAGCACTCGTAAAATTTACACTTAAATAAACGAATATCTTTTTACGCATAATACCTATGTAGTCGAGCACATTCTTTCGAGCGGTTTTATTATTCTGAAGAACAATGGAACAAAATATTGAGCACCGTAGAAAATCATAACTATTTTATGCAACTACTTAGGTAAATTTTGAAAGAGAGAAACTTTTCGAGCTTATATCAAGTTTTCGTTATCCTAAAAAATAATGGAAAAAGGAACCGTTGACTCTGCACTATTTTACCTTCGTGAATTTCGAAATAAAAAGTACTTATCGTAACTAATATTTTAGAGGATATTTTTTTCTGACATCTGTAATTTCCCCCCCATTCCAGTCCGGCACGTGGGGCAGCGGCGCGGCGGGGCTGCGCGTGCGCGGCGCGGCGGGGGCGGGTGGCGCGCGCTGGGCGCCCGGCTTCCAGGCCGCGCTGGCCATCCTGCAGCAGGGGCCGCCCGCGCCGCCGCAAGCGCTCACCTTGAACTCTAGCTATGGACTGTGAGTTGTAGTGGTTTGAATATCGTGTAAACTAGCTATATATGTTATATATGTATAGCCATGTTCATGGAAATAGAAATAAAGGCGGTAACATGAGAGTGTGTGTGTGCGTAGGTAAGATGTAATTGGTTACTTTGAGTGTGAAAGTATGTGTGTTTCGGGCTCGTCGTAACAATGAAATCAACTTAGTGTGCTTCGGTTTTTAGTTTGCGAGCTTCCTTCCGCCTTTTTTCTACTTCGATGGCCATGTGTATCTATTTAGCTGATGACATGTCGCGAAATCTGTGCTATTTCCATTGGCCTTCCCACCAATGACCCATTTCTTGCCATGGCAGGCAGTAGGCTGAACTGCATGTTCGTAGGTTCCGTGTAACGTTTATTGTTTATGTTTCCTTGATCACAAATTATATATGGATGCGGCATACATTGTACAAATGTACATACCCATATACATTCCTAATAAATCTTTCGTACATGCCTCTTTTGTGAGAAATGGGTACGTTATCTGTTTTAAACCACCACCAATCATAAATTACCATGTTATCGTCGTCGTGATCGGATCTATCACATGCTGAGCACCGAACTTACTTTTATCTCTCCCTTACATTCAGCATGGCATGGGGCGGCGAGCGCGGCGTGGTAGTCGTGGACATCTCGCGGCGCGTGGTGGTCTGCTCCCTGTCCCCGGCGGCGCTGTACGGGGCCGCCGACCCGTGGGGCCGCGCCCCAAGACACACCTCCGAGAGACAGCGCTCGCCCTCGCTTGACCAGGTATGTTTGTTATGATGATGAGTCTGAAATGGTTCGCCCGATTGACCCCTGAAAGTTTATGACCGAGTTGTCGAGAGCTGCAGGTCACTTTTAATATATGACGTAGATCAAAGAGCGGGTGCTTAACTCTTGAAAGTCCCATGTAAGCCATCAGGGGCTGTTGGAAAACTTGGACATTTGTCGATAGGTTCACTGGATTTTGTATACGTGTTATAGTTTCGAAATTGACCGATACGGGCGCTGATCAAGATTTAAGTAATACAAAATTGCGGTGAATCGCTTACATGAATAATATCGGCAAGTGTCCAACTTTTTCGTCATATTCGCCCAACGAACGTTTCGGTAGTGAAACGTTTGTTAGTTTATTGATTAATTGAATTTTAATGAACCGTTACATCCAAGATAATGGTAATAATTAAGTCATGTAACCCCCCATAAAGGGTGTAGAGATCGGTAAAAGGACGGCCGCTATTCTCGATCCTGTGAGATGGTTATACCTCAAAATTGTTTGATTTACAGTACTGTAAGGTGTATTTGTTAAATTTATACCTAGGCTGCAAATATGGTACTGTAATTTGAGTTATTCGCGAACAGAGGTTCGTCTGGTCCTATACGACTGTTTGCTTAATATGGTGATTTAAATTGTTCAGAAAAGAGTGAGTCAGAATTGCTGACTTATCCCTTCTGAATTACAATACCATCCTTGCTTTTTACTATATTTAGAATAGACGGAAAATATAAGCAGTACAAAATTAATTTGCAATCGTGTATGATTATAATTTCGCGGATTTCACGGATGATAGGCTGACTGAACAAACTAAAATATCGTCAAGGTAATTGAATAAATAATCAATAAAAAATCATAAATAGAAACAAATATTAATTAACAATTTAGGTATTTTAATAGTAAAATATATAAAGATGATGTAATCTTTTTAAATAATAGTTTTATTTAATATTAATTTGTAAAAAACAGTCTGTAACGTCAAAGTAAATGGAATCTTCTAACAGGAAACAGGTACGAGAAATCATTTTTCAGTTTAGGTCAAGTAATTTGATTACAAACGGAAATAAGATAGACTTTGAATTTTATCTTCACGTTAAATTTAATTTGCGTTTTAATTTTTTCGTATATTATTTGCAAACAGTCAACAAGAGTATCCAGTGCCTACAAATTGTTATGATTTATGTAACAAACTGTAAAAGAAAAAACTACCAAATTATTACAATTACTGGATATTTCATTGACTACTCCCCTGAATATTTTTATTTTCTCTACTTCTTATTTTATTTCGAAACTTGAATTCAATAAAGTAGTGCGTACGTTTGTATTGCTTGACCCCGACTTAGTAGAGACACCTGATAGCATGGCATTCTTAGATATTCTTTACACATTCCGCCTGTCTCTTCTATCTATCGATAATTTTGTAAATATAGTACAGATTATTTCTAAATTACTATGATTCAATTCGCCGACTTTCCCAAATTCTTTACACGAATGTCTTGTATTAATGTGTGAGCCTAAACTATTCGCGCTGCAATACCTTCACTTACGTAGGATGTAGGTCCATGTGTCGTCCACCTCACGATCACTCGTTGCTAGGCGCTAGTCGCACGGCATGCTATACTTTACGAATGATGTTGTTTGTTCCCATCCCCGTGTGTGTGAAGCTCGAGCCCTCGCCCCTCGCCGCCAGCCCCGAGCCCGCATCGGACGACGTTCCCGACGCCCGCAGCGACGCCCGGCGCAAGTCAACCCCCTGGAAGGGATTCAACCTGAAACGACAACTGTCCAAGGTTGACCTAAAATTCAAAGCCGCCTTCACCGTCCCGGCTGAAAATAACCTCGAGGAAACTGACGAACGAAACCAAGCCCCAATAAACACTGAAATCCCAGTCGAGAAACCGGAAACATCTGCATCCGAATCACCAGACAATACGGACTCGCCCGACAACGATACTGATAAAACAATCGAGACGGATGAGAACGGCGACAAGAGCCAACTGTCGTCCCCGCTGAGGGTGTGTTCGGATGTGTTCGAGAGAATGCACCGGGAGCTGCAGGAGAAGCGGTCGTCGGACGCGTACGACCGCATGCACAGAGAGCTGCAGGAGCGGTGGCAGGACAAGGAGCGCGGGGACTCGGGGGCGTCATCCGACGTGTCGCCCTCGCGCGGCGACGACGAGCCGCGAGCGCCCCCTCGCCCCGACAACCTGCCGCTCTTCGAAGAAGACGAACCGCCCACCAGACCACCCCGACAGAAGGAGAAAAAGAAAAAAGAGGAAGACCTGAGAGATAAGAGACTGTTGTCGGTGCCGAACATAAAGTACAGTAAGCAGGAGAGCGTGAAGGACCTGCGGCGGCGGCAGACCACGCAGCAGCAGGCGTCGTTCGCCGGCTCGCTCATGCGGCGCTTCAGTAAGTATCTCGCGCTCGCGTCCCTCATTCACTCATCGTCCATCACCCGGGTGCAGCCCTCGTTGCGTGGCACGTTCTAACCTAGTGTACATCGTAGTTCGGTTCACTCTCGAATTGGAATGGTATTTTTGGCGATTTTAACTCCATTATTGACTAATTAGAGCCCTTTTAGGGGAGTAGAGTTTGAGGTCCTAGTGGTGATGGTAGCTAGAAGAGTTTTATCATTAACATGTGTGATTAATATTAAGAATGTCACAATTACCTAATACTGATTACTCGTTGGCTAACCTGAATTTCATATTTTGATAGTTAGATTTTTTATAATGTAGGTATATTGAGAATTATACTTATTGCGTATTATAAATTAAAATTTTGTTATAAAATGCTTTATGCTTTTTGTGATATTTCGCTTTTTATTTATTTATGTTCGATATAATAACTATAAATATTATATTAATAATAAAACAAATAACTATTCGAATAAATGATATTAAACCGTATACATATTATGTAAAAATGTGTAATGATTTGCACTTGTATAAAATCGCACTATATTATTTACTGGCATAAGGTATTCTACTAGTAATGTAAGACGTTATTGAAGTAACTGATGTTCATATGTTTTTCTTATTTGAAGGACAAGGACTCATCCGACGAAGACTCTAACTGCCTTAAATATCTATTCGCTGATTTGCTCGGTAATTTATAAATAAATCTTAAAGATGCATCAACGTATCTAGTAGGTGATCTCTGTGTTGTCGATGTCCTTTTAAAATCATGTGAGAATTTAAAGCTAATTATTAATAATAGCTCGGTAGTCATTACGTTACTACTAGTTGCACCATCGCAGCTTGACTAGATCACTTTATCATCCTTATGTTTATAAAGCATAAACATTTACCTACATAACTTAACATTTAATTTGGTTGATCGTAAAACTTTGTACAGGATTATTTGTAAGCAGACTTTGCAACAGAAATGATCATCAGACAAATGATGGTGAGCCGACAGAAACGTGCCACACACGGCGAATAGGTATGAACAACAAACTATTGCAGACAAAACTCACGGTGCAGACTAACCCCACCAAACTATAGAAGATACACAATCGTGTTAACATACAAAACTATTTCAGGGCAACTTTATAACTTAAATGAACTAATACCAACATAACACATGCAGCTGCAGTGTCACACAGAGATCACACCATAAAATCGTGTTTCTGTCCAACTATGTCCTAACAAATTAGTCAAACAAGAGTCTTTGACAAATTGTGATAATTCTTTGTTGTTTTGAAGCAGCGGTTACGGGTTAACATGTTCACCAATGATGACGACTCCGATCCTTTTTGTGACGGAGTCGCGATCAGTGGTGCTGGTGCGGGGGTGGAGGCGGGAAGCGGTGGCGGATCGAGCTGGTGTTGTGTTGTAGATGAACGGGCCGGGCGGGGCGGCGCCAGCGCCGGTGGCGGGCGCGGGCCCGGGCGCCGCGGCGGCAGTGCGCGGCGTGCGTCGCTCGCGCTCGCAAGGTACCCGCAGACTGCACAAGTGCCTGTCCACGGCATCGGACGTGTGCGCGCCGCCCGCCGCCGGCCACTCGCTGCTCACCACGCGACAGTATTGCAGTTTTGGTAGTACAGTCACCTTAATAAACCAACACGTCTATCTTGAACAGTCGCAATTTCTCTTCTTCCCGTTTCGGTTCGTTTCGTTTGTGTGTTCGATGATATTATTATGTCGTCAATGTATACTATGGCTTCGGCTGTAGCAGCATAAAAAAATAATGGCTCGCCTGCTGTTTGAATAAATCATCAACTGTTTGGTGTAAACCTTGTGCCATCGCATCAGTCAGTTTTGAATGTTGCCAGTATTTTGTTAGAATGAATGTCTTACTTAACTTTCTGTTAACATCTGAAAGAACGCTGTATAAATATCAATCGAGCTTTTGCTGTTAGCATAAATGTGCAAATCATAAAGTTGAATATGTTTTAAAGACCTAACTGCTACTAATTATAAATTGTTTGCAGACTCTTATCATATTCCGAGAAATGGTCTTTCTATCTCCAGCTTTAACACTACAATGGTAAAGCGAACACACATATTTCTTTTTGTTCTGTTATTCATTTCTTCTTCTTTCATAGAAAACGTTCTCTTTTTATGACTAACGAATTTCCACTTCCTTAATATTACATACACTGATTAATTATCCTACAGTTTGTTATGAACTTGAATATACTTAGAGCATAGTATTAAAAATAATCTTGAAGTAAATTTTCAGTTGTCAAGTTCCTAATAAATTGTTACAAAATAGTCTTCAAAAATACATTCCATAAATAGGTACCTGTTAATTGGCAATTAATGTCCACTAGACGTAGACCCATAAAAATCTCATTCAAACTGATATTCAAATAACATATTTCCGTAGCCCCTTTCCTTTGCCAGCATGTGTTCTGTAAAGTTTTGTTGAAAACTTATATTTATTTGTTAACTTTCCAATTTCAGATCGGAATCATTTAATAGGTAATCATTGGAATATACCACACATTTTCTTGGTTTTATTTTACTTTTATAGTTGTACCAATCCAAGTAGTGTTTATCCTTTGTTGTAACCACATCGACTTCTGAATGAGACCGTCATCTTGTTGATATTGTGTGTCCATGTCGTGACCATCTTGAGAACTGAGTCTTCCTGTGTCTGAGATCATGCGAGGCCGAGGGGGGCCCAGGGCGAACACGACCACTCACAGAGTCACTGCACGGGTCTCGCCCTGTACCTCTCTCTCTTCCCTATATTGACCTGTCTTGATGAACATGCTTGTAATACATTATGGTTTATTTGTCGGTACAGAACCAACTATTCCGCAGTGTCTACCCTCTATGGAGTACTTACACATAATGCAACCCAATGGTATCCAAACAACATTTGCATTGTTATTTTTATTTCCGTTTTGATAGATTTTTCTTTTTCTCGCTTGCACTTGCCCTTATGTGGCTGAGTGTACTTCTCACGTAGTTGTTACGTTAGATTTGAAATTGTGGCTGTGATCGTATCTTGTCATGTTTTCCTGTACACTATACACTTCAACTGCACAAACTATAAATCAACTTCAATGGCATGAAACTAGATTTAAGGTAAAAGGTGACTTACTACTCAAAACTATTTTACAGCCTATCACTGCAATATTACGAACGGATTCTGTCTAATCTATATGTTAAATGTGCATACTATAAGCCAGGCTTTCCATATTGTATCAGATACATACGTGTACATTTTTGTAATATTATCATTTATATTATTTACATTATTTCTTACAGATTTTTAATAAGTATTATCATGAGCAATCACGTTATTCATTTCTTTGCATTTTATCTGCAATATAACATATTTTATTATTATTTTTGAACTAATATCACTGTTAGTTTAAATATCTTATGGTCGACTATTAATATCGCCACTTTAACTTAATTTCACGTAATTTAACGAAGAATGATAAGTACCTACATGATATTATTATTTCTTTTCTAGCTCGACCACAAAGCAAAAAGTTTATATGGCTCGTTTTTGGCTGCCTCTATATGCGGCTGTGGTTATGTCTATGTATGCTTCCGGTACTCCTCTTACTAACAACGCAGTAGATGCATGCGGCCTCTATGGTGCACTCATGATGTGTAGACTTTCTCTTGCCTTAGTGACTTGTCTGTCCGTCCACACGGCGCTTCTATAGTGAACTTGAACAACGAACGAGCGTAAACGAGGCTGCTTATAGAAGCTGAAGTAAATTAGATTAAATGAAACTAGTGTGCTGAATATTAGAAAAAGGTGCTTATCTCTGGGGATTGACGGGGATGCTCCTAGCTTGCGGAAACTTGATCTTCATCATCACCCATCCACACTCCATTTTGATCATCTCGGAGTATTTTGTCACTGTGTTGCAATTTTTATTTAATGCCTCAATTTTCATTCATCGCTTATGTCATTTAGTTGGAGATGTTTTAAAAGTATCCATATTTGTTGATAACTAAAGGCCAGTTTAAATATTTTATCACAAAATGGTGCTTTGATTTAATATTTTTCATTCATTTCGTTTAATAATTTTACTGTGCCAGAATCAAAGCACCCTAAACACATATTTGTTTAAATATGATCATAACTTTAGCTAAGCTATAATTAAATAAATGAGGGATGTTGTGGAAATCAGCTGAGATTGGACGGGCAAGCAAAATGCTCTGACACGGCATGTTTCACCCTTATTTAAATCTTATCTCCTCGATCCTTGGTGTGTTCTTGCACTGCACTGGTGGTGGATTTCAGCTCGTTTCACAACTGCACCGTGGGCAATAAGCTCTGACTAGTAGAATAAATACTTAATCTATTACAAAATAGCTGTTTCGCTCGTTTATGGTCGGGGCTCAAGGAATCCATGTAAACTAAATAGAAGTTAGATGTAACATAATTTAATATTGCATATTTTCCATAGAATTTATTTCAATTGATAATAATTTCTTATGTTTGCATACTATGACATGCAAACATACCTTCAGGATTCCAAATTAAAATTTAAAAAAGTAGTTAAACGTTTCTTTATCGTCTGCTCCATTAACAAACAATTCAATTCAATATCGATTAAAACGAATTATTAAAACAAAAGAGCCTCAACCATAGACGAGTGCGAAAAGTTCTTTATCACGCACTAGCACAAAGCTTGTGGTAAGGAATTTTTCGGGTTCCCCTCGCGCGTCAGTGAGAATAACCTTATGTCTGTGTGTGTGCCACCGGCCGAGCAGACAAGCTGGACAGCTCGTTCTCTCGCTCCCGCTCCAGCTCCATGTCCAGTCTGGAGAACATCAGCCAAGAGGGCATCCAGTGTCTCGCCTTTGCCGATAGCTATACTAAGAAATCAGGTGAGTATTTCAATATAATTTTCATCGAATACCTACTAACAAATTCTTTGGATGTCACACCATATTTTGTGTACACAAAATAAAGCTAAGCAATTTCTGTTATGAATTTGTGTATTTATTGGTATACAGTATGCAATAGAGGAGAATTCATCATTTAAATTTTACTAATTATAATTTGAATACTGTCTATAATTTTATTTTAGAATAGTAACATATAATTAGACTTTAGACACCACTCAAACATCATTTCTAAAAATAATTTCAGATCCTACGACGCTTCTCCCGACGTTATGGGTAGGAACAACTCTAGGTTCTGTCCTAACAATGATGATCAGTCTTCCTGAGGCTGATCTCAGGCATACGCAACCTGTTGTTATTTCCACTACGGGTAAGCCTTATTCATTAATTATCTTCCCTATTGTAATGATCAAATCACGTACTGCCGTACTCAGAGACGTAATTTAACGTAATCTTCATTAAAAAAATAATAGATAATTTATGATTGTGAGTCATTTATGGTATATATTTTACAGGTGGTCCAATCTTCAGGTTAAAAGGGTCAATATTGGCAATGTCATTTCTCGACTGCAACGGTGCTTTAATACCTTACTCATATGAAAGTTGGAGGGATGACACTGTAAGTATCCTCCGGATCTTATAATTTTGTCTTGAACGTTGATTCCTTCTTGCTAAAGCTCCAAACATTTTTTACCTTTTCATGTGTCAGGTGAAAGACCGTCGGGAAAGAACGCCGACGAAGCAGGGTTCGAGCTCGTCCGGTTCCCGGATGTCTCCCACTCCGGCATACGAGGGTCCGTCCGGGTCGTCCGGTGCGGGCGACCGGCAGTTTGTCGTCATCGCTTCAGAGAAGCAAGCGCGGGTCGTGGCGCTGCCCAGCCAGAACTGCGTCTACAGACAGCAGATTGTAGACACAGACTTTGTTGTCAAAGCGGAGATTGTTAGCCTTAAAGGTTCGTTTAATATTGCGGTTGCTTAATTGTTTACGTAAAAAGTCTCATTTAGTGATTATCGTATGCTCATAGTTTTTATTACGGATAGTTTAACGTAATTAAATTCCAGATAGTGTATGTCTGGTGAATTACCTGTCAACGGGTCACCTGGTGGCGTACAGTCTGCCGTCCCTGCGGCCCCTGGTCGATGTAGACTTCCTTCCTCTATCGGAGCTCAGGTGAGACCACACAGCACCCTCCACCACTCTCAACGAACCCGTCTCGATGTTGTGCTCACGCGTGCTGTAAAAACACCGTAAAAATTAAGTTTATTTGGGCTTCGGTAAATTAACTTGACAGTACGTTTGGTTTTATTGCATTATGTCAAATATTGGACATCTTTGGACCAAGCTCAAATAAACGAAGTTTTAGATCAGCTTAAAACTATGTACTAAAGAAAGATTTTCTAAAAGATTCAGACGGTAATAAAATACTGTGGTATCAGTTGTAAACTTGATGTTGAGTGGACAACTCGCGTGACTCACAGACTAGATATTCCGTGCACCACGAATCAAGGCACTAAATGATAAACGGCTTACATTAGTTATTAGCTTTTCGATCATAGCTTCGCAATTTTTACGGCATGCGAATGCTGAATTCATCTGGTATTATACCTACAGATTCGTATTTTTATATTCCATAATTATTACGATTTCTGCATCATGTTTTTTCGCATTTTTATTAAAATCATTATTACCTTTAGTGATTTTGGCATTTTATCATTTGGGAGCCGAAATACAGTAAACTTCTTTTTAATTGGTGTTATTGGAGCCATCTTGCTTGGTACTATTTATATTACTTACTTATGTCAATTCTTGTTAGTTTGGGCGTAAATTCGCAAATGGAGAATCGTTTTTCTATATTACGAATTCTCCTTTATGCAAACTCACGAATTTCATTTTCAGTACCAAGCTGGAGCCCCTGCCTATTTGAAAAAACCAAAGCACTTGAGCTAGAGTTGTCGCGATGTGGCTACACAAGTAGACATAAATCAAAAGGCACCTCTGTGCTTACAATTTGGCACTCTTTCTCTTTTTCAGTTAAAATTTTCTAAATTCTAAGCACATTACACACATACTTAAAACTTTAAATAAAACCAACTAAATAATTAACACTTAATTGGCGACGTAAAAGACAATCTCAATAATAAGACCTTTGAAACCAAATTATAAAATTATGGAGTAACATATTTCTACACCAAAAGCACGTCTTTATAGGTACCAATTGCAAGTACTTCCAGGTTCAATTTATACTTTTTATCCATAACTTATTTCATATTCCATCATTTATTCGGTATTATCAATCCTTTTGTGTACCTACCCACTTAATCATAATTATGAAAATGTTGTCTGATTAGCTATCTAAACAGAAATCATTTTCATGAATTTTGTTACTGGACATCGCCTGATCACTCGTTACATTGTTTTCGCAACGATTTTCTCATTTTATATTCCCACTGACTTGTCCAGACCACTCCGTCACCTCCTCACATGTTTCACCGATGCCCCTTTGCACACCTTTTAATTTTTAATTTAAAGACCGGGTTATATGGTTGATGCGTCGTGGAATGAGTGTGAATTGCCTTTGGAGGTCTTGAGATGTCGTTGCAAACAATACAGTGATCGCTGTCCTCAAGTAGCCGATAGAGTCATACTCATGAGTACCTGTGTTCCTGGCTAGCTTCCAGACACAGTCCAAACAGAGGGGTATCGTTGACCCTATGCTCTCCATATGGGGCCAACAGCTCATAGTAAACGAGGACACAGATCAGTAAGTTCCCACGATGATGCCACTTGTGACTATCACGTTGTTTGTGAGAGAGCCTCTGTCGCCTTCATATTTGTTATTGTAAAAACGGATTGAGATCAGTTTGTCGCTTCGTTATCCCAACCCCCGCTGTCTTGACAAAAGTTTCGAGTATTTTTTTAAATAGTTGAGCAAATCATTAGATGGATATGGAATGTGTTTGGTAGTAAACAGGTCTGTGAATTGCTCAACTTAGAATGATGCTTAAAATCTGCTTGGACTCTTGTAGTGTTACGTTCGTGTTGAAAGAATACTGATGTTACTCGTTACATAAAATATATACATACATATATATCTACATATTATATTGGTTACAAAACACACCTTGTCTTCGTCTACAAAACACGCTATTACACTATTGATTACGTTTTTATAACTAATCACTATTGTTATATTTTGCCTTACTGCAGTTTCTTCTTCAATTAGATAGAACTTTCCGTTCTTATTTTCTTCTGTAAAATATATGCTTCGGGCATGAACGTGCTTCTGAATGTTATAATTTTCTAAATGTAAAGTTATTAGAAGCTTAATTACGTATTTTCTTGTACGGCTTTGAAATTTAGCTCAAATTTGATTATATAGATATCATTCAAAAGGAATATAAGGTGAGACATTTCAATGTATATAAATAAATTATAGGTATTATTTTAATCGTTAATCAACAATTAATACATGTCATATAATATACTTTTTATCAACAACATAACTATACATAAATAACGTCTTATGTATGTTAAGAAATTGACGTTTTATTTCAGCTCATTGTGGTGCTGCAAATTTAGTATAAGATTATTTCAAAGTTTTAAATCGATTACCGAAGGACAAATTATCGCCGTATATTTATCGTAAATATGTAACGTGTTCTGCATTTAAACTTGTTTTGTTAATTAATTAGTACAAATAATTTTTCAGGATAGCAAAAACGTTTTGCTTCAGCAATAGAGGTCATGGACTGTACCTCGCGTCACCGACTGAAATACAGAAATTCACGATTGATATCGAATTCTGGTAAGTTATATGTTTACGCTTGGATTTGCTTTACGGATTTCATCATGTTATATTTAAGAAGAATAAGGATTGTTTCGATTAATTCTTGTGTGATTTCAATTCGTTGCTAACTTATTCTTGAGGCTATTGACATTATCTGGTTCATAGAATATCAATAACATGAAAATTCATAATCGGGGATCCAGTGGAATATTGACTTGTATAATGTATATTTAGATGACTTATTTATACGTACTTAACGTTTATTTTACTTTCAGTCAACAACTAAACGAGATGCTTGGGGAGTTATTTTTACCCCGCGATATGCCCGAGCCACCCAAGGAGAGCTTCTTCAGAGGACTCTTCGGGGGAGGTTCCCGTCCGCTTGATAGAGAAGAACTTTGTAAGTACAATAATTATATTACTATTTTCAATTTTAAGATAATTCTGAAAAATAGACATTTGCTTTTATATTTCATTCATTCATTTTACTTAACCACCAAATTACTAACGTTTTTCCTACAAGAAGTGTGAAAAACAAAGTTATGTGTTCTTGGGACAAAATATACGTATTAGAATCCAATTTAATAGGTTCGTGTGCACGAATCTGATTCGCACTTGACTGGGTTTTTTTTCGGATTTCTAGTTACATTGTAAATAATATGGCCTGTCTGAAGGTATTTTTTTCAATTTAGGCATTATATTTATTTTTCTTTTTTTTAATGTGTTTTTACCTGCTGCCTATAAATACCTGACTATTTCCATTTCCAGTCGGCGAAGGCAGCGGCAAGCCGAACCGGGCCATAGCGAAGCAGATAGTGGGCCCCAACTCGAGCATCGCGGACGTGAACACGCGCGCGTCAACGGCGGCCTCGGAGATATCTCGCGCGCACATGCTGGTGCTGGAGCGCGGGGAGAAGCTGGGCCAGCTCGAGGACCGCACGGAGCGCATGCACCACGAGGCCGCGCAGTTCTCAACCTCAGCGCACCAGCTCATGCTCAAGTACAAGGACAAGAAGTGGTACCAGCTGTGAATCGTGATCTTATGACTAGACTTTTGTGCGCACAATTAAGGTCGCGGCGGCCGGGCGTCCCGGCTCGCGGATCAATTATTCATGTGCCTCCAGTGGCCGCCGCAAGGCTTGTATTGTACATTCGTGATATGTAAATAATCGAGTAACTCAACTCTTTTTATACGATGTACCTACCGGTAGTGTACTCCTCTTATTACTTTCCAGTTCCGACGTATGACTTAGAGTTTTGGTCGTAACGCTGATTTGAGATTATTTTTGTTTTATCCTTGTGCTATTACTGGTAATGAATAATGTAGTTGTAAATTTTATAGATACGAAGGAACTAATGAACTTAAATATAATGAATGAAAATAATAATTTATAATCGGTGATGTTGATCTGTAAAAAGTATTATGAGTACATAAATGGATAAAGTATAATATAAATATAAAGAATGGGAATTTAAGCATTGGATGACAATAATTTTTGTTACAATTCTGAGTGGATATTTATTTATACGCGAGTGTTTTATGTTCTCTTCAATCTGTGTCGTTGCTCGCACCTTCTCTTTTAATGCGTTGTCCAAACATTCTTCTTATTCAATGTGCTGTGACCGTTAGTATTAATATAGCTCTATTATTCTGAGAGTTGTTATTTAATTAGCATTTATTAGCGATGACATAATTTTTGTTAAAATGAGGTCGCCTGCAGTTCGGCGCGTGCGCTGCACAATGATAGCAATACTAGGACTAAACCTGACCAATCGTTGTCGTGTCGGTGTTGTACTAGTACCTACACATTAATACTAAAGCGATACAAATTTAATGTAAACTAATGACGTAAGGCGTCTATTGTGTATATCGCTATTCTAATAGGTCTTTTACAGGGAAACTCGCTTATTCATCAATTCATAATAGCCACCTTGTAGTTGTTAAAGGAACAAGCGGGTTTCTTTTGTATTTTTGTAATATCTAAGTATTGTAGTAAGTATCAGTGTATCGCAAGGCAATAACAGTCCCGAGCGGCTTCGCTTGTTACCTTCGTCTACTTCATGTATCCTCGTTACTCAGTATACTTCCTTGTCTATTCTATAGTATTTTACGTCCGATGTTTTGCCTCACTTAGCTTCAACTTTTATACTCTATAGAGATGCTAGTTTCGTTCATTGTATTACTTAGTTAGCGGTAATTTAATATTGGATGCCAAACTTTGTATTTATGCTGTGTTTATATACTTGTTACACATTTGTAATGTTTATTTAGATTATACCTACTAGTTAGTGTTAGTTTTGTTTATGAATTCTGGCAAAAATTATGACAAGTTAGATGTTATTGTAAACCCTATGCTGTTCGGATATCATATTATGTAACTAAAAGTCACACATTTTAACCAGATTATTTTATTAATGAAGCGGAAATATTTAGCTTGAGAAATTATATAATATTTTCATATGAATGTTAACTGATTTTAACAGAAAATATTATTGTTGATGAAATGATTTCAAATTTAAAGCAAATTAAATTAAATGCCAACAACTTACAAAAGTACCTACCTAGACCAGAAACGAAATATCTTGATCGCATATCAGAGAATATATCAGAATATAAGAAGTTCTAGTTTTGGACGAAGCGCCATTTTCTATTAAATACTAGCATAATGGTAGCTTTTTCATTTCAACATCTTTGTGGTCCACCTGTACCTACTTCAACGCGGTCGAGTAATGTGGTTAAAACAACGCCTAGTATCGTTCATTCTCTCCTGTATATCTCCATAACGTACTCTAGTCCTGTTGAATTTAGCATCTTACGAGTCAAGCCGATGTGCAATACGCGTTAATGTACAGATATCAAGTTAAGTTTTCTCAATTCTATTTATTGTTGTTTGTCGGCAAGTGTACGACCCGAGCGCACTTTCATTTGGAAATTATGGGACTAAATTAATGTAAGTATTTGTACATAACTTAAAGAAACTTGTGGCAAATGTTCTTGTTACTTTGTAGCCGCGGCTCGCAGTCGCCGCCGCCCGCGCGACGCGCCCCGGATAATGCGAATCAAACTAAACCTGTAACTATACATATTGTATATAAATGATGCTGTTAAAAATATTGATTATTTAGTTTGGTAGATGATTATTAGTCATTATATATAAATGAATTATGAAAATATGAGAATATAATTATGTCAAAATATACATTGAGGTTTCATTTCATTGAAAATGCCTAGTAGTTGAGCAACTCTTTTTATTAAAACTAAAGAATACATAACGCTGAATTTGCCCAGTCGCTGTACCACCATCTGTTAGGTATTAGGTTTAACTGCTACTCTTATTGGCTTGTTTGAATTTAATAATCGTTAGCGCTACAACCTTCAACTAGCTCGACCTATAGAGCTTCCACTATGTTATTGTATTTTTGACGTTTCCTTATGTCTGGTAAGTAAAGTTGGTTTTCCTTTGCACTCGTCAAATATGTATGGGATTTCGAATGTCTAAAAACCAATAATATAATGGACAGAGTATAGTCGAACAGATGATGGTACGGGGTCTACGGGGCTCGGGGATTGGTAGGGGGTCACGCCCGAAAGGCACAGTTCTCCTCTACCGTCACAAACATGAACCTACGAGACCGATTAAACTGGTACAGTCGGCTTCATTAGTAGCTATACACTTTTGGATCTTGTCAAATTCAGAAACCGCCTACCGTTCAAACATTGACAGTTTGTGAGTTTGACAAGTTGCTATAGTTAGTGTAGGTACAGGTACCACAGTTTAGATAATTAATTACAGTAGAGCCTCGATAATCCGTACCCAGGCTTATCCGAACGCCAATGTAATCCGAAGTTTGGCTGATGAAAACGACTTTTTTTTGTTAACTATTATCCGAATGCTCCGTGAGTCGGATTAACAAGACTCTACTGTAATTAAGCAGACGAGACGGTACGCGATAATCTCCTCGATACCTATCTATTATCTCCACTGACTCTCTCTCCGTACTTATGTACTTAATCCGATGTTTCTTGTCCCATTATGGTTATTTAGCACGTTGATTCCTACCTGAGAGATCCACTACATACAAAAGCCACACTTGCTCAATAATATTTATTCATATATTTAAAGTTAAATGAAGACGACAGCGACAGCTTCATGGACACAATAACAATATTTGGGTGACAAACTGACATGTGAGGTGATGATGATGATTGATGGCAGAAGGCCTAGCATGGCACCCGCGACCGATCTGAGGGCCTCAAAATCGACTCAAAATTGTATGGCGCCGAGCTAGTGCATCACGTACGCACGCACATACCTACTCTTCCACGCCATACAAATTCGCGTTTACTCGCCTCTACTCGAACGGAGTAAAATCTATCACTTCCCATGCTGACCAGTGGATACAATTACTATCGTGGACCATGCAAAGCCTCCATTTACATTGAAATATCTAAGCTAAAGACAACTTAGGTACCACCACAGAATTTGAATAAATCGTGCAGAGTTGGGATGAAACATATAAAATTGTTAGACTACCTAACTTCATGATTTTATCTATGTAGTTACATATTTATTTATAGGTTGGTATACAGTTAACAGGAAACTGGTAATAAATCTTAAGAAAAAGCCTTTAGAAGAACATCAAGGACGGTAACAGTCAGCTGAAGGTCGAAATCTAAAATTCAAGTTATAATTATAACAGACACTGTACAATGTAAAAATCGTTGGAAGCGAGCTCGAATCAGCTTATAAGGATCACATGTTCTATCACATTCGCCAATTACAAAATCCTATATTTAGCTACAAAACTCTACATAAGTCCTTCAAAATTCTGAAAAAATTCACAACGCACAGGGTGTTGTATGCATATGCAGCAGCATCCACAACGAACCAATCATCGCTACGCATGCGACAAAGCTGCGCTGTGATTGGCCACTTTCCGTGCTTTCTGGCAACACAGTGAGCGGTTGAATTTTCACAGCGCCCTATGATATCTATTTGGTACCATATTCTTGTACCTACATTATAGAAATCGCAGATTGACAACTATTAAAACGTGAATATAAATCAAATAACCAATTAATACTAGACTTATATAAAATTTGACAAAGCCATTCGGCGCTTATCTAATTGCACTAATACAATTGTTTAACTTTCACAGTGTTTTATATTTTGCATACAGTTAATACCTAGTTAAGTATAATACCTAACATAAAATGCATCAATTAGAGATCAATGCATCACATTTACAACCTTCCTAGGTTGTTTGTAAGGAGTAACGTAGGTAAGTAGAAGTAGGTAGGTACCTTGTTTATATTTTAGCTGGTTTCAACCTAGGTACCATTTAGATACTCCGTTAAGATACATAACGTATAATTTTGGTACCTTGGTAATGTTAGCGAAGTTACCAACTTTGTCCTTTCGAATGTTCATTACGGGGAGGAATTTCATCAGAGGACTCGTCATGAGCGTTCGGCAGATCGACCAAAAAGTGCCCTTTTTTCACGATTTCAGAGTTTATGCTAAAATGGAAATTGCTCAGTAGGTTGGATAGACCCTCCGAGAAGTTCACTGATAAAAAATCACTCTCTGTTCTCAATCACATCGTTAGTGCCAATCGGTCTCCTAACTTAAATTTATTTTAGTTATACATTTAAAGATCTAGGGAACACACTTATACGAGTATATTTCCGCAAGAATTATATAGGTACCTACATATATACTTAACTGAAGTACTTAACAACAACTATAATTAGATTAATGAGTATGTATGTACGGTTTCATACGACACTGCTTTTTCAAACTTCAAAGCTCTATAAAAAGGGTTAATTTTGTACAGTATTTAGTTTCACAAATTCACAACAAAACCACACATTTAGCACCTTGTAAACCTGAACATGTAGTTAATGGGACTAATATCTAATAATGTAAGTAATTAGGATTTAGCAAGTATCTACCCTACTAACACCCCCACAGATATTCGAATAGAGTCCTATTAAAATGCAAGTAAGTAGTTACATTGACGGTACTGTTATGTAAGTACATTAGGGGAATGGTCTGACCCGTCTTGCTACCAGAGTGGGGTCAGGTTTCTTTGACCCAGACTGTACTAACATAAGTAGTTATGTACATTTAACTCCCTAAATACTTGTCCACTTATGTAGCTTGTAAAAGTAAAGTAGGTTTGTATGTATGATTGAAAATGATCTAAGCTCCAATTATTACACTTATATTGTTTCCAAAGATTCTATATATACCTACAATAATTTTCATAAAAGAAATACAAGTTTAATTTGCTTTATAAAAATAAATGGAGGTAGGTACTCAATTGTAGAACGTTGAATTTGTTAGAAAGTCTTTTTTCAAATATATTTTGGTAGAAAAGAGGTTTGATCAATTAAGAGGGATTAGGTGTATAAAGGTCTTCGCAGATTATAACAACTCCACGCCAACGCGGCAGCAACTCTACTCACACAGTCACACTCCTGTAGTTTTTATATACATTTAGTGTACGATGCGTAGGCCACTCGTTGTACACTACTTTATAATCATTTTTTTTAAATTAAACCTTGAACATATGACACAGGGCTTAAATATCAATGTCTAGCATAGAGTCGAGTCGCCGGTGAGTTGTTATAATGTACGAAGACCTTTATACTGTATACTTGACAGTTCATACATTTGATGATTTTTTTGTATGAATTCGAATTTGATCATAAATGAATTGGATTGTGGTATGTTCTAATTGCTAATGAACTCTTATATAAGTTTGTACATAGGTAATAATTCATTAATGCCTACATATGCCACATATTATGTTCTTTCAATAACTATGAGTAACATACCTACTGAAATCCACACCTCATACATTTAAAACTTCCGTTTCACAACTAAGAACTAAACGATATGAATTCGTAATATGTTTGTCAGTATAGAAATATGTATTTGAAATGTGAAATTTTCAGAAATTCAATGAAAGTCCCATTAGAACCTAATTTTGGCACACACGGCGGCGCTTCTCAATGCAACCCTTGTGTAGCTAAGCTATATTGCACTGTACTATTAGCAGTTCGTGAGTAAATTATGTAGGATGAGTAATTGCATGAAGTATTAACATATTATGTATGTATTTACCTTTGTCTGGCTGGACACACTGGATACAACTGTACTTATTCACAATTTCACTAAACGGATCACACACGCACTTTCTTATAAATAAAGAATAGGTGGGTAGGTTGGAAAACCATTTTGCTAAGTACCAACATTAATTGAATACTTGTTTTTTAAATAACATGAACTATTGTGCCTACCGATCTTTTAATCTAAAAATGATATGAGACTAGGTAAGTACGTATTCGACATCTGTGTAGGACCTATTGAGCTTATTTCGACATTCGATCGATATCTGCCAAGTGTGTAACCAAAATCAAAACTTTCGTAAAATAAAAATGTAGATATGTTTTAGATATGAGATGTTTCAAACTTTGGTTTTCAAAGTAAGTAACCAACTTATTTCTTATATGAAAAGTGCGTGTGCAATTAGTTTAGCGAAAAATACCGAAGCGCCATATAGGTGGCAGCACTGTCAAAATGGCTTAACGGTTTCACAGAACTAGCCAGACAGGTTTTAAAAATATTTTGGACTTGGGTCAGTTGCAGATATGCCGTTTAAATAATATCCTCTATACAGGATGGTATTTTATTAGTGATGATGATGAAGCAGAAGACATTTGAATGTCTACAGTCGGCTTCATAAGTTGCCATATAATTTTGTACCTTGTCAAACTCACAATCCGCCTTTTATTCATCCAAATATTGACGGTTCGAAGAATTTATAGCTAATTAACTTATGTAGCTGACCGTACCGGAGTTATTTAAAATAACTACTAAAAACAGCAAATTTTACACTGTACCAAACAATACAGTACCTATACATAAAGACGTCAGTAAGCCAATAAGAATGAAACATAATTTGAAGGCCTCATGAAACGGGAGATATAATTATTATTATTACTCTAATAATATTAGGTGAAACATTTGTCTATACATAATTATATGCGTTGTTTTTACGGATCACAGAACATAGTTAAAGGTATTTATTGACACATCATTGCTGTACGGTGCTGCAAGCGTATTGTACGCTTGTACTTATACGTAAATGAGCTCTTACATAACATAGGCACATTTTCATCGCACTTTTAAGTCTCAAATAATGAATACATAACATCGGTCTCCACTTGGGGAACTCTTTATATTAGTTTTGAAATAATGTGTCGAGAATCCTCTCACGTAATTCCAATTAAGATTATATTCTTCTTTGCTCTAATTGTAACTACCTGGGTAGAGGAGTTTTATGACTTTTATAAAACACTCTTTATAAGCAAAATTTATAACGCCCAATATTTACACGTGATCTAATTGCTAACTATCAACGTATCAATAAACATAAAGGTAAAACAAAAAACTAAAAAATAATACTTATAAAATGTTTTATTGTTCAACAAAAGGCATCCGTCGGGACATATTACTTTTTATCAATTATTTTATAAAATATATTTATCATCGCGCTCGCGAAGTTCATTGAGTATCCTCTTTATGGAGGGTAAAGCTCGATTTTAATTGCCCCTCTTTTTATAATATTAATTAAAATTATTTACAAACACATAATCGGCCCGGAGCGAGGTTTTGATCACTGCTATCATACGCTTGTTTTGTCGGGAAAAGCGTGATCGTCGGGTATTGTTATCAATTGCGATTACCCCGCGGCTCGTTCAGGGAGCCTAGTGTAGGTTTTAACCGGTCGAGCTGTGAGACTCAACAAAAAATGGTATGGCTCAGAGCTAGATGGCGACTCTCCAGCGCCATACAAATTCGCGTTTACTCGCCACTACTCGGACGATGTAAAAACCCTCATTCCATATTCGCTATATTTCATACCGCGAACTAGTTACAATAACATCGCCGCTCACTGGATTATTTAAAAACTGAACCGCATAACATAGCTTTACATTCCTATCATGATAATTATAAGTTTATTCGTATCGATTATACTATTATTATGATAAGTATACGCCTTCTATAACCTTGTTTAATGATTGCCTTTGAATGTGACCTGGCGCCTTATTTTAAGTATATGTAATTCCTATTATAAGAAAGGAAAGTATCAAACGCTGGGAATATTATAACCTTTGGACCCCACAGTTATAAGTTACAAGCTACAGATAGTCTCGTGCCTAAAGTAATTCGGAACACTTAATATACAATACTTGTGATATGAAGTAACCATGTTGATATGGACTTAACTAAAGGATCTCACTATCAAATAATACTAAAATCAAGGAATACAATCTTCAGCCGTACGGTCTTATAAATAAACTAAAATGACAATGGGCGTTTTGGGACCTATGTCCAATAAAGATGAGACATACATCGTTGGATAGCTCTTTTCAAGTGAGCAAAAAAGTATTATGACGACAAATCCGTATAAGTTGTCCATTTTGAAATATATTCGTCGGAAGGAAGTATTTGTTCTATGGCATTGCACGCTCTCTTCTGATGACAGTTAGGGCGTAATACACGTAAACACGTATTATTGAAATTGGAGAAATTATTTTCAACTGGTTTTATTTACTGAGATAATAAACAAATATAATATTATATGAAATATGATCATTTTGTTATAGGAATTAAAAATGAATGTGAAAAACTAACAAAAACATTAAAATTACAGAAATAAAATATAAAAACTTTCAAGGTACGATTATTCTAATTGGACAGTAAATCAAGACTAGCGCTTCCGTTATTCATATTCTGCAAAAAAATACCTTTTCAACGACGTATCACTCATTTCTATTGGTGCTGGTCCCAGCTTCCATATATTGGTGCCCATCATCATTTAATTAACCTAGTATTAAAATGTTATCGATAGGTACTTATAGGTAAATGATTATAATGAATACGATATGGTTTGAGTGTGTAAAAAAAATGTCGTTCAGATACGTAACACTCATAAGCTCGTAACTCATAAGTATCGAGTAAACTCATATATTTATACACAATATAATTTAGATAGCAAGTCAACCTTTGATTATAGATCCTTACTGCATTGTAAGCATTTAGCTTGCTTTATATTAAGTCGATTTGTGTAGTTACTGTTCCACATCGTTCGACTGTAACCAATGAATAATACGTGCTATACAAAATCGGGCTTTAGATCCGATAAATCACAACTTTTAATTGATCCTACGAACGTAGAAAGAGATCGATCTATATAACGAGTTGAAGACTATCGACCGCCACCAATACAGTACGAATTACGAATAAATTTCTTTACGAAAAATACTTCTCATACTGGATTCGTTTGTACTGAACATTTATCACAAATAATTTTGTAATATCAGTGAAAAATATTTCGAAAAATCCTAATCCAGTTATTAATGTAACTCGTACAATTTATAATAAATGTTTCCGCAAGTCTGAGTAAGTTTATTGAAAGCGGCCGATACTCAGCTGTGTCACGGTGTATTACTTTAGGCACAGACTCTAGTCTACGGGCTATCACACGGTACTCGGCGGAGAACGGAATTCATTCATTGTGACGTTGCAGTGTGCGTCATACAACTAATTTGCTTGGTGTTTTGTACAAGAGACGGTAAGCCGATTCAGGGCTTGTCTGAAAAGCGGCTCGTAAACATATGTCTAACATAATTCGATTTCATGGAGACATTTTAAATGCAGCGACATATAAAACTATGTAAAAATGGCGTCAATTACTTTACCGTATCACATAAAATACATTTACATTAATAATACTACATTTGAACAAGTTCCGCCATCTTTGTACATTACGACTAACAAATCGATTACCTCAACTACTGACATTTGTAGTATCAAAAGCTAAAATTTTCACCAAACGCTTATTAAAAACCTCTCGCACAAAACACCAAACGGAGGGGATGTAAAAAGAAACCAACAACTTACACTCCAACCTAGCACTAGGGGCTAACATAACATCGCATCTACACATCACCTCTCACTGACATTCCCTTCATTGCTTTCCGTCGTATCTCGACTCTCATCTTTATTATTAGCGCTATCTAGCTCGGCGTCTTTCGGCGTGTCATGGCTGGGTTCATCCGTCTGTCTGTCTTCGATGTCGAGGTTCATGTTGGCGTTGACGATGTTGGCGATGACCTCCGGGGTCATTGAGCTCATGGCGGTTAGAAGGTTATTGGCCAGCTCTACTGAGGAGTCTTCCATCTGCTGGTTGGTGAGCGGCGCGGGGTGCGTGGCCGAGTCCAGATGCAGGTTCTGCATGCTCTGTTCGATCTCTGATGTGGCCGTTTGTTCTGGAATTTGAAGGGAGTTTTAGGTTAGGTTTGAATGATATGATAATTTACAGGATTTAAGTGAGAACTATGTACGAAAATTAATATTGTCTGAGTAGGTACGTTACCGATTGATTGCGATGCGATTTTGGTAGCGTATGCATATTTTATCTCAAACCTTAAAAATACACGACGTGTCTTATCTTTTATAGTACTACTTGACATAACAACTTACCGCTTCCGCCCTCGCCGCCCCAGCCATAGTTCCAAAACTGTTCTTTATCCGAATTGAAGCCATCCGATGCTGTCGCTGAAGCAGAAAAAAAACTCCGGTTAATAATCTTATCTTCTAATTTGGACTAGCTAGTGAAGATGAAAATTGGAAGTTGCACGACGCTCTCGTTGGTCGCCCTTTTTTGTCAAGGTAGAGTAACCTTCTAGCTACTCTGTGGTCGTATCGTATTACATCTACTTTATTAGTTATACAGACAACGTTTGACAACGTCTCTATAAGAAAAAGAAGAAATCCTGCCTGCGCATCAAATTACGAGCGTAAGGAGCTGTTAGCGAAACACAGTGTTTTATGAACCCTATTTTTGTGTCATCTCGGTTTTTTTGCAAAATCTTATAGTTTTCGTCATTTTAAACACTTTAGTAAAACTCCGAAGTTTCTATCACTTCTAGTTTATTTTTAAAAAAATCCTAAAGTTTCACTTTATCCGGGTTCCGAAAATCACAAAAAATATTATTAAAATATAACTATGCGATACAATTAAATTTCAATAGCATGCATGGAATACACATATTAAGACATCAAATCTAAATAGTTACTGAAATATTCGTATTATTCTCTCTTTTCATTTTTGTGTTTTAAAACCCGAATAACCGCGTATTAGATCGAGATTTTCAGTACATAGGTAGTCCCGGTATGCTTCTATGATCGCTATTAATACCAGCATCTAATACCGCGTTATTTAGAAGTATTAGATGCTGGTATTAATAATGATGATAGAGGAATACCGGGACTACTTATGTACTGAAAATCTCGATCTAATACGCGGTTATTCGGGTTTTAAAACACAAAAATGAAAAGAGAGAATAATACGAATATTTCAGTAACTATTTAGATTTGATGTATGAAATTTTGCTATAATGTATGTCTTAATATGTGTATTCCATGCATGCTATTGAAATTTAATTGTATCGCATAGTTATATTTTAATAATATTTTTTGTGATTTTCGGAACCCGGATAAAGTGAAACTTTAGGATTTTTTTAAAAATAAACTAGAAGTGATAGAAGCTTCGGAGTTTTACTAAAGTGTTTAAAATGACGAAAACTATAAGATTTTGCCAAAAAACCGAGATGACACAAAAATAGGGTTCATAAAACACTGTGCGAAAGGGTCGACGGGGTTGCCAGAAAAATCGCAAAGGTGACTTTATATCGCACGTATACCGGTCGATTGCACGACGCTCTTGTTTGTAATTTTTTTGTCAAGGTAGAGTAACCATCTGGCTACTCTGGGGTTGTTTTATAGCCACTTTATGACCAATAAGAAGAGGAAGAAGCCTTACCAGATTGCGCATCAAACTGCGTTCCAAAGGAGCTATTAGCGAAGGGGTCGACGGGGTTCCCGAAGGCGTCGTTCGAGAACTGCGCCCAGCCCTCCTCCGCCGCGCCCGCGCCCGCCGCCGCGCCCTCCCACGCTGCAAGGAACACACATATAAGAGCTCATAATCACGACCCATCACGTCCCCACTGCTAGGGCACGGGTTTCCTTCCAATGAAGCAAGCTTGTGCTGAGAGAGTTGTCGGGTAAGTGGGCAACCCGACTGTCAGATGTTTTCAAGCTGCCCGAAGGCCTCTGACTAGGCTTAATAACTGCTGCCGAAGAAGCAATCGGGACCCACGGCTTAACAGCACGCTTCTGCCGTCCTGCAGTCCTGCTCTTATGCTGCTTTGTTTTAGTTAAGAACGGTTTCAGACATGCGTATTTAAATATTAGAGTATATTATAATGTTATATTTGAATTGTTTTTAATTTCAGTATTTTTATATTCGAATTATACAAGAACAAACTCTAATGTATTTGAACTTACGTGCAACGTCTGCGTTGAGCGGGTCGGTGGTCTGTTCTGATTGGTCTTCGTCCCACATGCTGCAACATTACATTACACCATTATAATTCATGTTACCAAGTTTAAATCACGTTACTAGGACGGTAGTATGGCAAATATGTGAGATATGTATATTATGTGTGCATATCTTGTATATTCGGCGTTTAGAAAACATGCATCTTGCGAACCACAGTCGTGTAGGGAAGGGGGTTTCTGCTATTTAACATAAGGTTATCTGCCATTGAGCCCATAATGTTGCCATAGGTGGACCATCCCTGGTTTTAGCCCTCAGCTTTCAGATTTTCCCATGTTATATTAGTTGCCCTTACCTGCTAATAGCTTGATTCGCTAGTTCTAAGAAACTGCTCTGGGACATTGTAAACTGAAACAGAAACGTATACACATTTACACACCAGAATAGTATGACAGTTATATATTAATTATGTACCTACATTTAAACATTTTCCTACATCGTGTATCAAGAATTGTATTTAATTTCATACTTTCGAATTTCGTGGTTCAGTCAGCATCATCGTAAATAGTTACTTTCGCACCTTGTGAAACTCACAGACCTCCTTTTATTCATTCAAATGATGACGATTCGTTAGTTCGACAAGATACAGAACTAGCCACTTATAAAGCTGACCTTAAGGCCGTGTCCCCAGTAGGCAAACTGTTAGCGACCGACTGAGTTTGCGCCGCGCCGTATCGATTTAGTACGCTCTTCCATATATTTGAAATGGAGTGTCCACAGTTTGCTAGTTTAGTACGCAGTTGGCAGCGTTACGCGCGCCGACTATCCCAGTATCTCACCGCTAACAGTTTGCCTAGTGGGGACACGGCCTTAGAAGTTTAAAAACCGTCTTACTTTATGGTCGTCATCTGCAAGTCCATCCGACATGAAGTCCGCCGTCCCCGAGCCACCCAGCACCTGCGAGCAAACATAAATTAAAAAACATTGAAGTATTTCCATTTACCCTTTTGGCAATAGTGACAGTTAACGAAAAATTAAAAACACCGTCTATAGAAATTCTGCACAAATCCAAAAGGTTTCCCGATTGCATTTGAACCTGATAATAAATACAGGACGTTGTTAAAAGGGGGTACCCTTTTTGCAATACCCTGTATAGTTGGTATACTGACCTCATTAGAGTCGTCTGCGTTCATATCTCCGCCGATGTCGTCGAGCCCGCCCGACGTCGCCATGTCGTTAAACTGAAGACAAACAACCATTTTTATCACTTTGTGTGAAAAGCCTTGGTACTTTTCATGGCCCTTCGAGCCGGTCCAGATGTTGTGATCATTGAGTGAGATATGTGTGTTTAAACTATATTCCTTTTAGTAAGTACACTGTACCCTGTATTATATTTGAGGCTCTTTTAGTTCATCCTTCAAAGGTTGCCTGGAAGAAATCGCTATAAGCCATAAGACCGTCTTTTGTATCCTAGTTAAGTTGTGATAAAAAATTGTAAATTATTTCTTGGTGTAAGAATAAGAGTACCTACTCTATCTGAGTTTCTGAACGCAAACTCATTCATTTATTTTTAATATTGATTCTACAAAAAAAACATGAAAAAAACCCACGTTTGGTAACGTTTGTATGAGTGCGTAACGATTCCTAAATTGCCAGTTTCTTTATCAAATGTATTAAAATAAATTGGATTGGTTCACTTCTACTCACATCGTAACTGGCTCCTATTGTGTCTGGGAGACACATTTCATCCTGAAAATAAAGAAAATTCTCCGTTTTATATAGGTAGAGCTGAAAAACATAATATCTTTTCAGAGTGATTTAACTTTTATTGTAATTATTTAATTATTGATTATTATATTATGTTACTTACCTCGTAACTGTATTCTGAAGGATAGTAGCCGCCCTGAAAGTATTACAAAACATATTAAACTATTATTTTAAACGAAATAACAGGTTCTTTTACTCAAATAACAGGTTTTTTTATATCAGCTGTCCGATACCTAGGCCTGCCTAGCTTAGGGTCGGATGGCCGTGAGTGAGATGTAGTGTTAAGTAGTTTATTATACACTTGTCACCACCACAGCTACCTCTAATCCTATTTTTTTTAACTCTCTTCCATCAAATTCAAATTCAAATTCAAATTCAAAATATTTATTTGCATTCATATTGTACAGTATAGGATGTTACAATAAAAGTAGTAGTATCAAACATGAACCCTGCAAGGGCACAGCAAATTACTTAAATTAAATTAAACTAAATAAATATATCAAGACGAACATCACATTATAATATCTTTTACAATTTCTTTAGGTTATGACTATACTGCCTGATCTAATTCTAAAAACTCTTGTAACGTATAAAAACATTTTTTTGTGAGAAAGTCTTTTAAATTTTGTTGAAAGTGATTAAAGTTGGTAGTTTTTTTTAAATCATCCGGTAAATTATTGTAAATTTTTATACACATGGCAAAGGGACTAGAGTGGACTATTTTAAGGCTAGAGAAAGGTATAGCTAATTTAATTCGCGGTCGTAGGTTTTGTGGTCTTGAATAGATAGGAAATTGGGTAATATTTTTTTGTACAAATAAGCAGACTTGATAGATATATAATGATGTTAGAGTAAGGATATTGTGTTCAATAAAGTAAGGTCTACAGCTGTCCATTGAATTAATGTTGGCAATTATTCTTATACATTTCTTTTGCAATGTGAATAGTTTAGGTGCATCTGTACTACTACCCCAGAGGATCACTCCATATTGAAGCCATGAGTGCGCATACGCGTAATACATACTTTTTGCTGTATTTATATCTGTTGTTTTTTTTAGTTCGTAAAGTGCATAAGTGAATCTAGATAATTTAGAGGCTATTTTATTAATGTGGCTTTTCCAGTTAAGGTTTGTGTCAATATTTATGCCTAGTAGTGAGTATGTATCAACATTTTCTATTTCTATATTATTAAATGAGTATTTTATGTTTAAAGGGGATTTTTGATATGGTCGGAATTGCATTATTTTTGTTTTATTAAAATTTATTTGGAGGTTATGTGCGTTTAGCCAGTTTACTATTAAAGTTAAGCAATTATCGAGTTGTTGATACATTGACGATTCATTTTGACATGGAATGACTACTGATGTGTCATCTGCAAAGAGAGTACAATAGTTTTCTATAGTGTTTGGTAGATCATTGATGTAGATTAAAAATAGTATACATCCCAGAATGCTTCCCTGAGGTATAGACCTGGTTGTATAGGACTGAGTAGATTTGATTCTCTTAATTAATCCTGTATTTTGATCGTGGTATTCTATTTCAACATATTGTGATCGGTTGTTAAGAAAAGATTTAAACCATTCATACGCGATGCCCCTTACACCTATTCGATATAGTTTATTTAATAATATGTTATGTAATACTCTGTCATAGGCCTTGCTTAAATCTAATAGAATCCCTACTGCATATTGTTTCCCATTTATTATTTTCAAAATTTCCTTTATGAAGTCGAATACAGCAAGGGTAGTTGTGTGATTCTTCCGAAAGCCGTTTTGTTTTTCAGTAAAGATTCGGTTTTTTTCACAGTATGAACTAAGACGTATGTACATTGCAGTTTCGAGTATTTTTGAAAATGATGGGAGATTTGCTACGGGTCGATAGTTATCGTGATCTTGGGTACTGCCTTTTTTGTGGTGAGGTTTTATTGCTGATATTTTTAATTGGTCAGGTACGCATGCTTCAGTAAATGATTGGTTGATTAACCTAGTGATTGGTGAAGTGAGTATGTCCGCGCATTCTTTAACGAGTGTTGGGGGAATTTCATCGTAACCGAAGCTACGTTTATTTTTTAATTTTTTTATAATTTGATATATTTCGTGTTCGTTTACTGGCTTAAGAAAAAAAGAGTGAAGCATCGGTGAAATGTGTGGTGGAGCGGCAGGCGGCTCGGGCGGCAGCGAGGATGAGGACGGTGTCGATGACAGTTGATCATTTTGTCCTATTGATAAGAAGAAGTTATTAAAGGTATTAGCTACTATTTTTGGATCTTCAGTAAGATGGTTATTAATTTTTAATTTGGTATTTTGTTTTTCTTTTCTAGTCATTTTATTTGTACGTTCTTTAACAATTCTCCACATAGTTTTAGTTTTGTTTTTTGAATGTTTCATTGAATTTATATATACCAGTTTTTTTGACTGTAGGACTGCTTTTTTAAGTATTTTTTCATATTGTTTATAGTTATCATGAAGTGTTTTATTATCAGTTTGTGATATTAAACTTTTAAGTAATCTTTTATGTTTGGACGATGTTTTTATTCCTTTCGTTAACCATGTTTTATTATTATATATTTTTAATTTTGATTTAATTTTTGGAATGCATTTATCCAATGCAGTTTGGATTGTCTCTATAAATGTGGTATAGTTTTCGTTAATATTTCTATTGTTTACTATTATTTTATTCCAATCTATTTTCTTTATTTCAGTTTTAAAATTTATTACATTGTTATGATGATAGTTTCTTTTATAAGTATACCATATGATTTTTTTATTATTTATTATGTTAGGTACAGTACCTATAACACCCTTATGATCAGAAAATCCATATTCTTTGACGCAATGATCAAGAGGGAAGTTGGAGAAAAGTAAGTCAAGACAAGTTGAGCTTGAATTTGTAACCCTCGTTGGCTCTTTTACGTGTTGAAAAAAATTATATGATTTGAAGAGTTCTAATAGTTTTAAGCTAGGTGGATTATGGACTAGCATGTCCACGTTAAAGTCTCCTCCTATCATGATGCGTTTCTTTGTATATTTTACTTGTGTAAATTTTAAGAGTTTTTCTAATGACTCATAAAACAGATCTGGCATTCTAGTATCGTCTGGCCAATAAATTACAATAATTATTAAATCTAGCTTTAGTATTTCAATGGCACATGTTTCGAATATAAATTCAATTGACTTTCTATTAATAGAATCTAGCTCTCTATAATCTATGTTTTCTTTGACAAATATACACACTCCTCCACCTGTATGTTCAGAGCGTTTAAAGGATGTTGCTAATTTATAACCATCGACGTACAATAGTTCACTCTTAGATTCGGTAACCCATGTTTCTGTCATACATATTATCTGTACTAAGTTATCAATTTCAGTCGTTGCTTCCAATAGATGACGTTTTTTATTGAGGCTTCTAATATTCTGGAAAAGTATATTCAGATTAGTTAGTTTTGTAGTTATTGATAATGGAGATTGGCCTGTCGCTGGTGGAAAAAATTGTTTCCAGGTTTATTAGGCATATCTGTTTGTCTCCTTCTTTGTCCGTCAGTGTTACTGTTTCCTGAAGTCACATCAGCGTATTGTTGACGGTAATTTGTGGCATTTTTATTGTTACAGTTGAATTCCTCCTCTTTTTTATATTGTGTTCCGTTTATAATTAGTTTGTTGTTTTTTATATTAGCTTGATGGCCATTTTTCCTTGCTTCAATAAGAATTTTAATCATTTCTCTTCTTTTTTCACGTGCTGTATCGTCCAGGTATTCAGAAATTCCTAAACCTGTAGAATTGAAGTAGTGACTATTCTGGACAAGGTATTTGGTCCACTGTTTGCTGATTAGCGTTAGTTCGATCGGGCCTTTTTTTCCCATACGCCTTAGGTCATCAATGTAACCTTCGAGGTTTATGTTCATTATTTCATGAAATACATTAATTACTCTGTCATATAGTTCATTTTCAGTTTCCCATTCGTGGCTCTTGAGACCATAGAGTACTAATTTTTTTTGGTTATCAGTGTACATTAACTCTTTCGTGTTTGATTTGGTGATGGCCGGGTTTGTATTGCTTTTTTCTAATTTTTTTTCTATATCTTCTATTTCTGATTGTAATTTTTTGTTTTCAGTTTTTAATTCTGCGATGTGTTTATTTAAATTCAATAAGTCTTGCTTAACTTTTTCTTGTTCATCTGATACAATGGTAACTGCTCGTTTAATCTCTTCTTTTAATTCTTGTTTAACTTCCTGTTTCAATATAGCTATTGTGTTTGAGATTTCAGTTGTAATAGTTTTCCTCATTTCCATTATTATAGCTTTTTTAGATTCTTCTAGTTTTTTTTCCAATATATTTTCTATTTCCGTAATCATGGTATTTTGAGACGACGTAGCAAAACAATTTTCTGGTGGTAGGGTATCTCCGGAGCAAATTGTATCCTCATCTGAGCCTTCTCCGGCGCAAACTGTTTGTATCGGTTTACCCCTTAGAGTTACATTATTATGTTGTTCTTCTAGGTTTACCTTCAAGTTTTGTTTCGTAGGTGGTGGTGTAGTTTTCTGCTGTCGTAAAGGAGTGTTTGTGTTACCCTTTTTGGGCTTTTTACAGAAGCATGAATCGCAGATCCATGACTTTTTATGTTCGATAGTCATTGTATTTCGGAAGCGTTGGATAGAGACGTTTGCACAATCCAGGTCATATTTCTCGTTGCAAGTTGAACATGTCAGGAATGTTCTACCTGGTATCGGTTGCAAGCAACCTGAACAACAATTATCTAATGTATTCATTATTTATTTTTAGTACCCGTAATGCCCTCTATGCGCCAAACTAGGTACTATTTATTAAGTATTTCTGTATTTTGTTCTAGTATTCGTAGATTGGAACGTAATTCTGCATTTGACTGTGTAGTGCGAGCTTTATATAAATTTCACTTCTGGTAACACTTGTAAGTTGTCAATTAGTGAACAGCTGATTGGCCTAAATGGTTGCTTGTTTATCAGTTGGTGATATGAATTGTTGTTTTTTGGCAGTTTATCTTTAATTTGAATTCAAAAACAACCAGAATCGATAACAATAGGCTCAATTTATGTACCTTTATTTGAAGATGTTGTCCAAGGAGGGGTTCAAACCCCAATTTCACTTGTTGGATAAGATGAGGTGAGGTTATTTCTTGAATTTTACTATGTTTTGGTGGATATTAGGCACTGTTTTGGTTAATTAATTAAATTTAATTGATGGAGTACAATTATTTCGATGTTTACAATCGCACGGCGACGTTCCGTTCGAAAAAAAGTCGTCTTGAAAAAATCTCTTTTAGTGATAAGAGCCTTTTTTGTACCTGTGTTTGTATATGAATGACCTGACCCTAAACACAGCCCGCCTTGCTAAAACCGAGAAAACCGTGCATATAATGGGTCCTAAAATTTACAATAAAATCCCGGATGACATAAGGGAGTCGCAAAGCTACAGTTCCCCAAAATTGATAATGCACATAGAAATCTTCGTCATTGTTCGGCAACGGTCGTATTCCCGAGCGTTAGAAAACTATTATGTATTTAGAGTGGTTAAGTGCATTTTCTTCATGAAATTTTAGTATAATTATGTAATTGGTGCTAAAAGAGATAATTGATTTATCAGTAACGAAATTTGATTCGATAATTCATAATATTCCATAATATTAAAATTTACTTCGAAAATGTTACAGTAGGTACGTGTCAAGTGTCAAGTGTCTTACTGAAGCTGATGTAAAGATGGATGAAAGAAGGTTTGAATAACACAAGGTTTATATTATAAGGAGAAATGGATTTCAAACACAGGTTTATATAAAAAAATTGAAATCTCAGTTCAAAAGTATTTACAGCACTGATTATTTCACATTAATAAAAATATTTACATTAAAATCTCAGTTCAAAAGTATTTACAGCGCTGATCATTCACAATAATATTACAATTACAAACTTGGTCTTTTGTTGTTGCTGTCCTATGGTACCCCGGTGGTACAGAGGGCCTTTACAAGCGTGCGCCACGCCGTTCTGTCCTCAGCAACCGCTCTGGCTTCCGTCCAGCTCAGGCCTTGCGCTCGCAGCTCGCCGTCCACTGTGCGCCGCCATGTGTGCACGGGGCGACCGCGTCTGCGGTGGCCGCCAGGCGGTTTCCATTCGAAGGCAATGCTCGCTTTGCTCTCGGCTCCTTTTCTGATTGTGTGGCCAATCCATCTCCATTTTCGCAATGCGATTTCTTGTTCGATGGAGGTCTGCTTACACACGTTCCACAGGTCAACGTTCCGGATTGTGTTCGGCCAGAAGATGCGGAGGATCGACCTCAGGGATTTGTTGAGGAACACTTGTAGTTTGTTCATCAATCCCTTAGTCACTCTCCACGTTTCACAACCGAACAGCAGAACCGATTTGACGACGGAGTTGAAAAGGGAGATTTTCACGCGACGCTTGAGCACGTTGGAGTCCCACACTGGTCTTAGTTGTGCGAAGGCAGCTTTCGCCTTATTTATTCTTGCTGCAACGTCTTCGTCCGTCCCACCTTGGTTGGTGACTGTACTGCCGAGATACACCAAAACGGGATACTGTCTGTAGGCTTTCATTTTCCAGTACAAGTGGGCCGGTGTCAGTCGACTTTACGCGCATGTCCACTGTTTTTCGACGGTTAATTCGCAGGCCCATCTGGTCAGCAGTGTCTCGCAGTTTCTCCAACTTTGCTTCCAGTTGGGCTAATGTTGGCGATATCAGTACAATGTCATCCGCGTAGTCGAGGTCCTCCAGGACACTTGTACCCCAACTGATGCCTTGGACATTTGTTGTCACCTCGCGCATGACGTCATCCAGCACAATAATAAATAGTAGCGGGGACAAGAGGCAACCCTGTTTTACACCGGCGGTGATATTTATTGGTAAGCCCAGCTCTTTTTCATGTATCACCCTACACGTGCTTCCCTCGTACAGGGACTGGACAATTCGGACTATGGCGCTCGGTATCCCTCTTCGGTACAGGCTGGACCACAGCGCGCTCCACTTCACGGTGTCGAAGGCTTTCTCAAAATCTACGAACGCGAGATATAGTTCGGATTGCCATTCGACACACTGTTCTATCAGGATGCGCAGGGTGTTGGTGTGGTCAGCGCAGGAGCGGCCGGGGCGGAATCCGGCTTGCTCTTCTCTGAGCGTGGGTGATACTTTGTCCAGTATGCGGTTGAGCAATATTTTTGCTAACACTTTAGCGGCAGAAGGAAGCAGGGTGATGCCACGCCAGTTGTCGCACTGGGATAAATCACCTTTCTTAGGGACTTTCACTAAAAGGCCTTGCTTCCATTCGGCAGGCACCAGTCCAGTTTCCCAGACTCGGGTCAGAAGGGGGTAGAGTAGCGAAGCAGTTGTCGGGGCGTCAGCTTTCAGCATGTCCACATGGATATTGTCTATGCCTGGAGCTTTACCGCTCTTCAGCTGCTTAACTGCTACGACTATTTCGGTAAAACTAGGCGGAGTCGTAGCAATATCCAGTAGTTTATTCCCTCCGCTGACGTCCCCTCCAGGTGATGGCTCTGTCTGGGTGCGGTCCAATACTGCTTTAAAGTGCTCTGTCCACCGGCTCAATTGCTCTCCAGAAGTGCACAGGAGTCTGCCATTTCGGTCCTTGAGCGGCTTTTTCGGTGTTCGGGAACCTTGGCCACTGATGCGTTTGGTGATTCCATAGAGTTCACGCATGTCTTTCCGATTTGCAGCAGAGTTCGCTCGATCGGCCAGTTCATCGTAAGCTCTTCTGCGGTCTCGTCGTGCCAACTTTCGGATCGATGAGCGCAGTGATCGATACCGTTCCTGCAGCTCTGTAGGACATGCTCCAGGATGGGGCAGCATTTGGGCTTTGATGAGCGTTCTGGTGTTAATGGCTTGCCATAACTCTGCAGACATCCACTCCTCTCTCCTCCGGTTTGAGTAACCAAGCACTTCTTCGCCAGCTTTGGTGAACGCCGTGCGGATGCGGCTCCAGGACTCTTCCATCTGTTCGTCTTCGAGTTCCTCCAGTAATTCGAATTGGTTCCGAAGGGATAGACGAAACTCTTCCCTGTATACAGGGTCTCTTAGTTTTTCCACTTCGAAACGTCTGGCGGTTTTTTCAGACTTTCGCGACGGGAAAGCCAGTCTCAGGCGCACCTCACCCAGAACAAGATGGTGGTCGCTGTCGATGTCAGCTCCTCGGCGGTTACGAACATCCAACAGAGATGATCTCCAGGTGCGGCTGATCGCAATATGATCAATCTGATTGCGTGTTACACCGTCTGGAGATATCCAGGTGACTTTGTGACACTCCTTGTGTTGGAACAGCGTTCCGCCGATCACAAGCCCGTGATTTGAACATAGCTCACCGAAGAGTTCTCCGTTCTCGTTTATTTCTCCGATGGCTCCAAAAGGACCCATGTAGTGTGTCCGATCGACACAGTTTGAGCCCATTTTCGCGTTCATATCACCCATGACAATAACAATATCCTGCTTGCGAACACACTTCAGGGTCGCTTCTAGTAAGTCGTAGTTGGTCTTTTGGGTGTGGCTTTATTGGCAAAGGGAAGTCTATCAATGTGACGCATATTTTATTCTTAAATGTGCCTCATAATATGGCATCGTCAAAAATAATTAAAGTTGAAATTAAATTCACATTTGAAAAAAATAACAAGAACGATGTGTAATTGCAGCTCTTTAAAATTCCACAAAAGTAATATTGATCTTGACCTTGAGACCCTTGACTGATCGGTGACAGCCACCGACCGCCCAAATTGTTTTCGATTATGTGTCACATGATATTGACTACTATTTCTTTCGAACAAGGATCAAAATGCAAGTGCTTTGTTTAAGGCACTGATTCGGGTGTTTCCGGGAATACGACAGTTTGCGAAGATTTGCATGCGCATTATTAATATGGGAGAACTGTACTTTAGTTAAAAAATATTTGAGCAAGAAAGCATACTACTCTGTAGACGATTATCTTAATGATAAATGTTAATAAATATTATGCTACGCATATGTTCTGACATTGTTTTTATATTATTATTATTTTTTAAGTGACATTGTATTCTTGTTTACTTTATTTATATGCTTTATATGACATTATTTTTATATGATTTGTGACATGCCTAATTTAAGTAATGTACTTCATTATATTATTATTTATAATTACTATATTTATGACGATGTATTAAACTGAATAAATGAATATGAATATATGAATATGTATATAAGCTTTGTAAATTCTGTTCTTGTGTGTGTACAAATAAACAATATTCTATCTATGTATAATCGTTTGCAATAGAATCCAACAATCATGTAAACAAATATGGCGGGCTGACATTGACAGCGTATTGTTTATGCCCATAGTGATGCCATAGTGTTCTAATTAGATTAAATATATAAGCCATAGACTATAAAATAAAACTGATTATATATAAAAAGTGTTTATTAAAACAAATTTAAATCTTCGTCTTCGTCATCATCACTATCAGAAGTGTCGCCGGTGACCGTAATTATAAATGGAACCACTGTGTCATCGCTTGCCATGTCTAAAATGCCGTCGAGCTTTTTCATTTCTTCCTCTTCCTTTTTTCGTTTTGGTTAATTATATTAAACTCTTAAAAAATTTTTTTATTGTATTCAAATAATATTAAATTAAAATAATTTATTAAATTAAAAATAAAAGATAACTTCAGATTACGAACAACACTAACTTTTCAATGACTTATAGAGTTCGATGAGTAATAAACTAAGATGACAGCTTGTCAAATACTTCGAAATTTTTACGTTGCAAATGTTTTAACAAATTTAACTTATAAATACAAGTTAAACCGTGTTGAAGATAATGTAAAAACAATGGTGCGTTCGTTGAAATCAGACTATGTTCATAATTGCTCGTCAAATGTATGTGATTACGGAGTAATCGTGACAATTTGGTTGGTTTACATGATTGTTGGATTCTATTGCAAACGATTATACATTATACAGAGTCGCGAGCACAGGATTCGAAACCTCCGGTTACGTTGCGTATCGTCAACTGTCACTGTCAAAATGTAGGGCAAAGTTAGTTCCAAAAGTGGCATTTGTTTTTTCCATATGTAAGGTGGAATTTCACCAAACGCTAAACGTATTTAGTAGCCTGTCATACGTCTGTCAGTTAGTACAAAATGTATTTAAAATTTGATTTAAATACGTTTAGCGTTTGGTAAAAGTGACCCTTCGTGTAGATTCGAAAATAGTATCGAATCCGGTGCTCGCTACACTGGTCGTAAAACTCACCAGCGGCGTATCCAGCTGCTGAAACAGCGGCTCCAAGCGCTGCAGCGCTTCACTCCACCTCTCAGCCAGTGTGGTAGGCAGCTCGGCCCGCGGGAACGCACCGTCTTCGAGCGCTCGAGCCACCCGCCGGATGAGCAGGATCACGTGGCCCATGTAGCCCGCGCGGGGGGTTGATGGACTGGCGGGGGGGTGGTGGTTAATTGATACATGTTTATATGCAATTTCACGGGGAAAGATAACTGACAGAACCCTTATTACATTCGAATACGGGTAGTTTTTGTTTGTATCAGTAGAGCGATCCGGAAAAAAACGCAGCACATTCTATTCGATAGTCTATTTGAAAGTGCTGTCAACCTGTCAACAACAAAATGGCGGTGTATCATTGACAAAAGAATAAAGAGGACTTGGCATAAAAATCGGTACTTAAAAATATATCGTCGTCTCTTTTTAACTTATTGGTGTTATCGTACGTAAAAAAGGACAACAGTAGTTTTGTCTTTGCCTAAAATTACAACATTGCGATCGGTCGCCATGTTGATTGACCAAGATTGACATCCAAACACAAGGTACTTCAGCTGTCAAACAATTTGTTTGTTTACATTTTTCAAGAAAAAAGCCGCCATTTTAATTGACACCAAAGTTTAGGTAAGCGCATTTTTTTCGTTGATATGGCATGTCCTCTCTTTATTCTTTTGTCAGTGCGGTGTATAGATTTGCGAAAGTTTGACAGCTATCATTCCATAGGTCATTGTCAGAATAATATTATGTACTCTGTGGTCATTCTTTTCGAAACTCATTCGAAAGGTAAAAAGTGTTCGAAAGTGCTGTCAAGTTGACAATAGTCGCACTCGCATTCGATTCTATTCGTTAGCTCGAATTTTCGTGATACGGGTACAGAGTCGTGAGCACAAGTTTCGATCCTCCGTTAACGTTGCGTATCGTCAACTGTCACTGTTTAGCGTTTGGTAAAAGTGTCCCTTCGTGTAGATTCGAAAATAGTATCGAATCATGTGCTCGCGACACAGATGTATTTCCCCGTGGAATGGGATATAATGTCGAATAGAATACATTTATTTGACACTAAAAAGTCAGCCAAAGATATTTATGTATAGTGCGACAAACTTATCTGTTCCGGTGAGAGCGAACTAAATTGATCCATATCTCATTATAATATTTACTAATGGATTATATTATATTGATATAGATTAGATGGGTTTATATAAACCACAAGAGCGAATTGCCACTACAGGCAAACTTAAAATCTTATAGAATGAAGAAATATTACACATTTACGTGAGCTGTCATCGGAACAGATAAGTTTGTGGCACTGTATTTTGATTCGAAGACTCATCATGGGTGGGAGATACATAAATAAAACAATATGTTATTGACAAATACAAACAATCTCTACAGGTTGTGTATTTCTTATGTCATGTATCACCCATCAGTGAATTATAAAATTAACGTGTGTGCGCTGGGATGGCATTAACATATCTTTTACTGACTGTATGTTATGAACTCTAGGTACTTACTCTTTATTTTCGTTTTCTTCATAAGCATCCAACAGTCTTGTTAAAATATCACATTCTAATATTAACTGAAACAAAACAAATAAATTTGTATAGGTATAATTTTTTCAATACAAATTGGATAAATTAGGTACCTCAAGTTATCTTATTATACTCATCATCATCAACGTTCCATCACTACTACAGTCACTCTTGTCTTTGATCTCAACCACTTGTCTTTTTGGTGAAAGGATTAGTCAGTCAGAATATCGTAAGTCGTTGGCTGTCTGTCTGTTGTGTGGACAGCCAATAACTTACGACTTTCTGCACTCCATATTGTTAGATGATGTAGTGTACTGCAAGCAAGTTGTCGTGACTAGTGTACTCACATGTCTAGCGTACTGCGTGCGGTAGAGGCAGTTGTTGTGACTAGTCTACTCACATGTCTAGTGTACTCACATGTCTAGTGTACTCACACGTCTAGTGTACTCACATGTCTAGTGTACTCACATGTCTATTGTACTCACATGTCTAGTGTACTCACATGTCTAGTGTACTCACATGTCTAGTGTACTCACATGTCTAGTGTACTCACATGTCTAGTGTACTCACATGTCTAGTGTACTCACATGTCTAGTGTACTCACATGTCTAGTGTACTCACATGTCTAGCGTACTGCGTGCGGTAGGGGCAGTTGACGAGCGCGGCGGACACGAAGGCGGTGACCTGCGCGTGCAGGAAGTTGTTGTGTGGATGCGAGAACATCAGGTCTAGCAGCACTCCCGCCGTGCCTGGAATGAGATAAGTGGTGAGTGAAATGGGTACGGTATAGTATCGTTTAAGATAATAATAAATAAATAATAATAAATAGTCATTTGTTTCAGGCTAGACACCCATATTACAAACTTTAAGATAATGAACGCGTAAGTGACGGTGGTTTGCATACATACATTTATGTACAATCGGGGAAATCAATGATTCTGATTTTAAAACAACATCCCGTTCGTAACTCATCCAGCGAATGTCTGTGTCTGTAGTGAACCCGTAGGCCAGTTTTAAGTAGACTATCGGCCGATTCCCCGATTGTACTTTAGTAAATAGTAATTTTTATAGTTAGCAAAAACGTAAAAACAAGATTTTTCTCATACAAAGTGGCGCCTCTAGCGGAACTTTTACGAAACTTTTAACAATAAATGTATGATAACTGAAACAAAACGTGCTTTTATTATTTCACAGAGAGAAATACTTTCAGGCGATTCACACACTGGACCGCGCATCGCCGCGGAGGGCGGATTATCATTGTATGCAAAAATTACAGTTTATATAGGAACACACTGCCACCGCCTTACCGCGTGCAAATTTACTCTGCCAAAATCCGCAATCCGCGCCGTGAGGCGGTGCCTGTGTGAATCACCTCACTAGGCCTCGGAGGTATAACATACCGTACGTAACTACACTCACGGGCAATGACAAGGTTCCACTGAGAAAAACACCAAATTAATCCTAAGCGGAAAATGCTAACTTATTGACGCATTCTGTAACATAAAAGTACATTTAACAGAGCATCATGATATCACCAACTAAATACGGTCACATTTTATTCAAATTTTAAATGAACTGTTTGAAAAAATTTGGGTCGTTTGGTGTCGGCATTTTGTGAGTGGAACGTTTTCATTGCCCGTGAGTGTATAATATCAATAACTCACCCAAAGCCAGCAGCGTGGTGGGCACCTCCGGCACCTCAGAGCTGGCTAGTTGCGCCAACAGCGCGGCCACTTCCACCCGCGCGGCGCCCACGTGCACGCGGGGGGCGTCCCCCGCCTGCCCCGACGAGGAGTGGTTTGAGTCCTGGGGGTGTACGGTTAGGTTAGTTAGGTGTAAGTCATAAGGGCTCTTGTTTTTAATTTTATGCCTAGTTTTAACATTTTTAAAATAAAATATGTGGGGACATCTCACACACGGCCATCCGACCCCAAGCTAGGCAGAACCTGTGTTATGGGTATCGGACAGCTGATACTTCTACACAAATACATATATAGATAGATACTAAATATAAATATCAACAACCAAGACCCGAGTACAAATATCTGTCTTTAAACAAATATCTGCCCCAGCCGGGAATCGAACCCGGGACCTTCGGCATAGCAGTCAGGGTCAGTAACCACTACACCATTCAAACATCTCAATATCTAGGTCGATATCGGACGGAGCTTGAGGGCGACGCGACACCGAAGTGCCACTTGGAGGTGTAATAAATGGAATTTCATACCGGCCATATGCGACGTGGCATGACACATCACGATGTCGATGTATATTTTACAACCGCACGTGTGTGAGGCGCAATTGCGTGAAGCGACTTTGATCTACTGCGATACGGTTCCCGCCACGCCACCAGACACCTGGTGTAACTTCCGCAGTAGCAGGCGGGATTTCCACATCAGTCGCAGTGGCTGAACTAATAATCGTTTCGGACATGTTGGGAGCCGTATCGACTGTTGCATTCAAAGGTGTAGGCTCCGAGGCGGGCTCTACTACAGTGATATCCATGATGACGATCGAATGGCGTAGTGGTTAGTGGCCCTGACTGCTATGCCGAAGGTCCCGGGTTCGATTCCCGGCTGGGGCAGATATTTGTTTAAAGACAGATATTTGTACTCGGGTCTTGGGTGTTGATATTTATATTTTGTATCTATCTATCTGTAGTGTAGATATATCAGCTGTCCGACACCCATAGCACAGGTTCTGCCTAGCTTGGGGTCGGATGGCCGTGTGTGAGTTGTCCCCACATATTGTATATACCTGCGTGTGCGTCAGCAGCTCCTGGTGTAACAGCGGAAGGTGCGGCGCCACCCTCCGCCCTGGACACACACACACACACACACACACACACACATACACACACACACACACACACACACACACACACACACACACACACACACACACACAACTGCGTGAAGCGACTATGTCCTACACTACACAGGAAAACTCTGTTATTTCTTAGTTCAGAGCAGTATTTCATCTACCTTTAGCAGTAAGAGTTGACCTATTGTTAAAATACTACCTATAGTTATCTGAATAAATATTATTCTTATTCTTATTTTTACTACAGTGATATACCTGTGTGTGCGTGAGAAGCTCCTGGTGTAGAAGCGGCAGATGCGGCGCCAGCGCCAGCTCCACCGCGCGCCGCTCCGCCTCGCCGCCCGGCCCGCCCTCCGCCCTGGACATAACGATACAAACATTATACAGGGTGTTGCAAAATTGGTATACTAAGCCGAATCCTACATGTGCAGCATGTTATATCTAAGCCCGAATCTGAAATCAGAATTTCAAATTTCGCGAAAAAAAATAATTTATCTCCATAGTAAAAAGTAAAAAGTCACGTGACCAACAAATTTTCTATGGAAAATAAATATTTTTTTCGCGAATTTTTAAATTCTGATTTCAGTCTCGGGCTTAGATTTACCATGCTGCACATGTAAGTTTCGGCTTAGTATACCCTTTTGCAATACCCTGTATAGACACAGTCATGTAACTGGATAGTATGTAAATGGAAATAGAATGTATCCAGGCAAATGAGGCATCTGAGCCTTTTCATGGTCCTCTGCGCCCTGAACATAGACATACAAATATTTACAGATAGAGTCATGTAACACATACTATACAGGAAACTGAGGTATGTAAGCCTTTTTGTGGTCCTTCGAGCCGGATAATATGCCTATAAACAGAGCGCAGGTTGATCTCGATGGCTGCCGTTATTGAATTGCGGCTTGGAGGACATGAGTGTTATTCTGTGAGTGTGTGACAGTGGGTCAATTACATGTACTGATTGTTTTGCAGTGGCAACTGAGGCATCTAACCCTTTAAATGGTCCTTTGAGCCGGATAATATCACTATAACCTTCTTAAATTGACGATATTCGGCTAGAAGGACATTATTGTTATTCTGTGTCAGTGTGTCACTCACATGTACTGGTTGCTATGCAGTAAGGCGGCCAACACACGGCAGCCGTTGACGACGGCGTGTCGCCGCGCGCCGCCGCCGTCGCTCGTGAACACCGACTGCAGGAGCAGGCGGACTAGTGCCTCGGACTGTAGGCGTTGCATGAGCATGCTGCCGGTTCGGGGACTATGGGAGGAATGTAGAGGAGATAGTTAATTTGAAGTGGAAATAAAAGAGTCGGATATGATGTCGGGTGTTGCTCGTGAGGCCGTGGGAGCGAATTCTGCCTTGTACTAATATGATTCTTAATAATTAATTTTAATCTTGTAAAATTATTTTTTTTTTAATAAGGAATTTAAGTTCAATTATACTACATACTCTTAGGTGAAAGAAACATCGTGAGGAAATCCCATCTAGATTCTAGATAGACTCATTCAAAAACGAGAGTACAAATCTACATCGTAAAGTGGGTACAACTGGCACTCAGTACAACCGCAAAATTTAAAATAAAATACATTTATGTCATAATTAAATTGCACAACTTACCGAGGCTGACTATTTTCTACGGCGCATCCAGTCAATATGATATCACAGAGGAGAGCGGCGGCGTTTGCCGACGCAACGGCAGACATGCGCGCAGATACCGTGTCCGACACGCCATCTACGGTTTCCGCCACTCCATCAGAAACCGTTTCTGTCTTGGAAACAACTGGCGGAACTTCCGTAGTGGCAGGCGGGACTTCCGCTTCAGTCGAAGATGTGGAAGTAATCGCTTCGGACGTGTTGGGAGCCGTATCGACTGTTGGATTCGAAGGTGTAGGCTCCGGAGGTTCAGCGGGCTCTTGGTTTTCTGGCTTTGCTGCTGATGGTACTGTAAAAAATAATAATTTTATTATGTTATATTTTATATTTATATTTATAAGGAGGCCTTTGCCCAGCAGTGGGAAACAATACAGGCTACATAAAAAAAAAAAAAAAAAAAAAATGTTATATTTTAGACTTTTAAGGCTTATGTATCTTATAATAATAGTTGGATGAAGAAGAAGACCAATAAATGACAGAGTGTTGATTCTAAAGCGTTTTCCCGAGAAGTGAACAGTATTAATGAGTATTCTACAAGAGATAGGTAATATCACTAACCTTCCTCAACCTTATCCACTTTCTCTCCATCACCCACTGCGCCGGCTGGTTGCTCCGTAGACTCCTCACTCGGCTTGCTTTGATCACTCTCGACAGTTTGGTCACTCGTATTGCCCTGCGCCTTGCCTTGTTCCTCCGTATTGCCTTGTTCCTGGTTGACTTGTTCCTGCATCTTGCCTTGTTCCTGGTTGCCTTGTTCGCGTGGAATGGTCTGATCGCGAACTGGCGGTATACCGAACCAGTAGGCGGGCGTGATCTCGCCAGGGGAGTAAGTTCCACAGATCACCTGGATCAGTGATTCCAGAAACTGGTGCTCTTCTAGCCACTGTTGGGGTAATATGAAAAGATTATTCATGTATCCCAGAAAAAAATACATACTTAAGGATATATAACCAAACATAAGTTAAGGAACCAAACAAGAAAGTTTGTAAAAAATTTGGACCAAATTTTCGGTGCGGCTGTATGTAGAGTAAGCTGTGTAAAAAAAAATGTAGGTAAAGTTGTATTGATGTGAGATATCGATATCTTATTGTCAAGTAGAACAAATGTAACCAAACAAAAAATATAATTTAGTGAAAATGTTATTGTAAATGCGGTTTTAATTATTTTTAATTCCGCGGAATTCTGACATTTCATTAGTGATACCACTAAAAAAGCTCTTCACCGAAAAAAGGAAAAAATTGGATCCATTTCAGGGCAATATATTTTTTTATGTTTTGATACAAAAAGATAAATCTAAATATTTACTTGCTCAAGTGAAGTACCTAGGTAATACAAAAAAAAACAAATATTTCAGTACTAGCTGTTGCCACGAGCTTCGCTTCACCTTAATTAGTTTTCCCGTGGGAATTCCGCGATAAAAAGTAGTCTATGTGTTAATACAGGGTATCAGCTAACTCCATTCCAAAGTTCATTAAAATCGGTTCAGCCGTTTTGACGTCAAGAAGTAACAAAGATACACACATACATACATACTCACAAACTTTCGCATTTATAATATTTAGTAAAATTACGACTCACGACCATTGTATCGAATTAATTTTAATTACTTTATTTTATTCTTTACCATGGCATCACTTGCTACTAAATTCAGGGATAACAAACCTTTTTAATCGATTTCAAATAAAAGATTCTCAATTCGGTAAGTACATAATAATATGTTCGGTATGTAGGTATGTAAGATTATTGGAACTGCACCATATTCACATATGACAATCCATTAAGCCTAATAAACATTTTTTTTTTTATTGTATAAGTATGTTTATATGTTTGTTGGTATGTTTGTTTATATGTTTGTCCACGAATATCTCGGAAACAATTGATCCGATTGTTACAATTCTTTTTTAGGGTTCCGTACCTCAAAAGGAAAAAAGGAACCCTTATTGTTGTCTGTCTGTCTGTCACCACCCTTTTTCTCAGAAACGGTTAAAGATATCAAGCTAATATTTCGTATAGATGTACATAATAATGAAATTAAAAGAAAAATATCTCAGGTAAGTAGACTTGTACGGAACCCTCAGTGCGCGAGTCCAACTGGCACTTGGCCGGTTTCTTATTGTTGACCTCTCGCGTTGTGATCGTTTGTTGATTTTTATAAACGTTATGGAGCCACAACCTGGCCCTTCCCGGGAAGCAGCCCCATATGACAGAGCACAAGAGTCAGACTTTCTCTCTCCCAGAAAGAAGCGTCCTCGTGGTTCTTTTGCGCCTAACGTAAAGACCCTCATTCTAAATATTTAAAATATAATATAGAAAATTTACTGGATACAACTGATGTTCAGACTCGTATTGAAAAAAGTACCCAGCCAAAAAGGGGTTGTGATCTCTGACATGTCAAAAATTGTCAGAATTCCGTGGGATTAAAAAATAGAGATTAGTCAATTGTATCATTACATTATACCTATTATTATGTAGGTAGGAAACCAAACAATCCTACACATCAATTGAAATGTTCTGTTCTAGGTCGATTAATAACATCGGTATCACTACAACAGCTCACATAATTCAACTAGTTAGCGTTTATTGTATAAAACTGATTTGCTTTATGTTTTAGGTTGATTATGATTATTACAATAAATTATTATATTATTATTTAATTATTGTACAGGATCTTTTCAAAACGGTAATGTAATCCAAAATTGGTGAACTTTATCTTCCTTTAGTCATTATCATAATAGGTATATTATAATCAACATAATTTAATGGAAAAACAACATTGTAGTTATTAATTAATGTGGATAAAAATCTGTTTATGAGACTATTTAGAATATCGAGATGTGTTTCATGTTACAAAATGCATAATATTATTTAGACAACATTGAAGCTGGGCATATTGACTTTAAGTCATTTCTTAGTAAAAAAAAATAACAGACTTTTTTATTGCGTTGCTATTGGTCCAAACGATGACCCATCACACTCTGCCAATATCAGTAATGTGCAGGCAACCTATTCAGTACGTGTTTGTTTAAAAAAAATACTACATGTAGTAAGAAACAACCATCCCCTTACCTCCATAACAACCTTGTTGAACAGGTCATCGAGTCGTATGAAGTACTTGAAGGTGTCGGCGATGGCAGAGGTGGCGATGTGCCGCAGCAGGTTGGGCAGGAAGTCCCGCCGGGCCTTCAGGAAGTCCAGCACGCACAGGCACGTGATGTGGTAGAGGTACCAGTCCTGGTGGGAAGACAAGGTTGGGTTACTTATGGAGATATAGTTGGAGATAGGTGGGTTAGTTAAGTGTTGGAGATATTGTCTGGTGTGTTGAAAAGTTTTGTGGAATTGAACCCATCAGCATGCATCTTTGCTGAACTGCAATAGGATTTTTGTTTTCCAAGCCAAATTGTAGGATTTTGACAAACAATTAGTATGTATAAGCCTTGGAAATTTATTGCGAAAATGTATGGCTTCAGTTGTGCAACATTAAAAATACTACACAAATAAGTAGTTATTATGGTAAATACTCCATAATAAGAATTTCAGAAAACAACATAGTAATATTGTGATTGTGGGTTATTTTCTCACCTGCTTTGGACTTCTTTCCAGCAGCATTTCAATAGTTTTACTAAAATACGATGCCAGCAGAGGGTTCAGAGGTGGAGGTCTGTTGATGAAGTCACAGAGTCGGTTCATCTGCACGGCGTCGGTGGACAGCCGGTCGATGAGCATGGACAGGTGGCTGGTGAGCACCTCGCAGGCCACGCTGGCGTGCCGGTACTGTGACGCCAGCTCCACATCCTTTGGTGGTTCCTCAGTGATGAGCGTTATCAGCTCTGCCAGGATTTCTGGCCTTGTGAGACTGGAAGGAAGGTATTTGTTATTGGATTTAAGTTAAGAAAATGATATAGTAAGATTTATTGGGTTTAAATACAGAAATTATTAATAAAATTATTTTCTCATGTTGTTTAGGATATAATACAGCAGGTTATGGGTTTTTTTTAATAAATGTCTGTATAAAAGCAATAAAGAGGTCATGAATCTGCACAAGACTGTAAGCCGATTTGTGCTTTAGAATGAACCATTAAAATAAACTAGTAAACATAAAACAAGTAGCTACTAATTTATAAAAATATGTAGCAAGAGGTGTGGCAGGATGTAACAAGTGCATTTATAGTTTCTCAGCTTATACTATCAGGAAGATTGAGAATTTATGTATAAATAATTTTTAAAGGATACAACATTGTAGTACCTCCAGCACAGGTAGCAGAAGTGTTAAACAATACAAATTGCAAGTGTCAAGTCATGGCACAAACAAAGATAACAGGAGATTATTTTATATGGACAAGTGGGAGTACTCACAACAATGTGAGCGCTTTGTTGTCGGCTTTACACTCCTGCAGGATGTCGTCTGCCTCTAGCACCTGCGTTAGGGTCACATTCTGTAACAAATACAGACCATAACACTACATTAACCAACTCACAGACACTTTTTTTAAATCTATACGGATAAAACTGTATCTTCATGAAATGTGATTTACATTTACCCTAATGGATAAAAGGATAACAATTACAGCGGAAATTCCTTAAAATTTAAGCGAGGCGCCTCTAATCATAACCATCAATTCTTCACAAAGATACGTACCTCTTCTTTGAGAAGAATATTTAACTCCCTAACTGCAATAAAGTTCCCGCTCCAAAACATTATTTTATTTAATAAGTACAGGATGTTAAATTAGTCTAAATCCATAGAAAACGTTTATTTTTACGGGATTTTCAGCGTTTCTTTGACAAAAGTGCAACGATCCGTTTTCACGTTTGACAGCAGAATTCAGTGTTACCATAATTTTGATTTAAAAACTACTTTTTGTTGCCATCTATTTGTATCTAGAAACTACGGAAACTACCAATATACTCGAAAAAATCCTTTGTGGTACTGGTATAGGACGAGGGGTAGAGAAGTCCAAAAATGAGTGCGTTGTGCCAGGCTTATGAAAATTGTAGTTCCTCAAACCTTAATTTCATGACTAGAATAGTTGAAATTTATTTCTATGGGTCTTTTCTTTTATACAAAGGGTCGTCTGCTGGACAGGCTTAGGCAAGCAGTAAAAAAATAACATCGCCCTTTCTGCATCAGCTTATATTATAAAGGTAGCGTGCTAAAAAGACCACAAACGTCCTATACCTACCACCAAAACCCACGTAAATACACTCATCTACCCTGGGATCAACCAACTTGCATAGGTTGTTGTACAGATTCTGTTATGTAAAAAGACTGAACCAAGATCCTGACTTCAATAAATGCACACAAAATAAAACCCAAAATTTGTTCATATAAAATTTATGCGGTTTATTATGAATTTATAGATATTTAAATAGGTACATTTACAATCGGTAGGTACACTAAATTCGCAGGCTTCAAAGAGGCTTTATTTGTATTCTGCTAACTACTTATTCATAAGTAGCTGCATAGCCAGAGCTTCTGCTTCTTGAACGGAGAGTTTTGAGGATATCTCTGCGAGTTTCTTCTTCTTCCGCGGCGCCACACTCTCCTGGGGGATGCCCTTACTCGTCACGAGGCTTCGCTTCGAGGGCCTGCAAGGAACACAAATTAAATTAACAAATAGCTAGGTGGCGGCAACTGCCTCTAAAATGACGGATTTGTAGGTGTGTCAGGTGTGTGGCAAATTGGAAAACTGAGGTAAATGATCACGCTAACCTGGTATGGTATAATAGCTAGCTATACAATACAATACTCTTTATTTGCACCAAAAAAACAGAATCAATTCAAATAAAAACTTAAAAATAACAACAGTACAAAAAGGCGGCCTTATTGCTTATAGCAATTTCTACCAGACAACCTTTGGATGGAAGAGAGTTATGTAAATAAAAAAATAGGATTAGAGGTAGTTGTGGTGCAAGAGTATAATACACTACTTAAACACTACATATACTAAATAAACAAATAAAGCAACAAAATAAATACAATATACATATATACCCATATAATACTATATACATATACCTACACAGAATAATACAACTATAGATAAAATTAACTTAAATTATAATATACAGGGTGTTGCAAAATTGGTATACTAAGCCGAAACCTACATGTTCAGCATGGTATATCTAAGCCCGAAACTGAAATCAGAATTTGGAAATTCGCGAAAAAAATATTTTTTCTTCCATAGTAAAAGTCACGTGACCAACAAAGTTTTTATGAAAAATTAATAATTTTTTTCACGAATTTTGAAATTCTGATTACAGTTTCGGGCTTAGATATACCATGCTGCACATGTAGGTTTCGGCTTAGTATACCCTTTTTGCAACACCTTGTATACCTGTGATACATTTTTTCTTCTGATTGATCACTGCCATCATCATCTTCATCAGCTGATTCTAACCTATCACTGCCTCCTATACTAGACTCTTTATCATCATTGTCTTCATCATCACTAGCATTCTTTTCCCCATATATTTTATCAGGATCTGGCAGCCATGAAAGGTCAGGTCCATCAGATTCTGATTCTGACCCAAAGTCATCTTTCTCTCCTTCCTCTTCTTTTTTCTTATTCTTCAATTTTCTTTTTTCTTCCTTGTGCTTAGCTTTTACCTTTTCCCTGAATCTTTGTTTATCATATTTATCTTCTTCCCTCAATACTTCTTTAGCCTTTTCAATATCAATGCCACCAACATTCTCACTCTCATACTGTTTGGCCAGCTCAGATTTTAGATTGCGCTTTTCATCTTCTATTGCTTCACCTTCCTCTGTGAATTTGATAGTTGTGTTCACTTTGAGCTTCTTTTTTAGTATTTTTTTGGCCACAGCGGCTTTGGTCAGGGGCTTTTTCTTTTTAGATTTGTTGGTTTCTTCTAGTGGCACTAGTTGTTCCTCTTCTTCTGATTCTTCATGTGGATTTACTTTGTTTTTGACTGTCAAGAAATCTTCATCATCAGTGTCATCATTGCCATGAAAGTCCAGTTTCATCAGCTTCTTTTTATTTATGTCTTTCTTTTTAATTTGCTCTTTTTTAATGTCAGATTCATCTTCACTTTGTTCCTCATTGCCTTCACTTTGTTCTGAATCACTCTCAAGATTAGCTTTAGCCTTTAACTTTTCAATAACATCTGTGTCTACTTCTTGTTCTTCTTCTTCAGTATCATCCTTCTTTTTGCTATTATTGTATTTATGTTTCTGTAAAAACCTTATTGTAGGTGGAACAATCAAGCCAAGAGATCTTGCATATGCATCAGTATCTAACAGTTTAATGTCAAACACTTCTTTGTTTTTCATTACAAATATTGACTTTACATAACTTACAAAAGCTCTTTGTGCAGTTTGCTTCAGATCTGTATGCTCAGACAGCAATGCTTCAATTTTCCTCTGTGGTGCAACTACTTTAGATGGATCTACTGAAATTTTGTTGATGGGAATTTTGCTTTTAGTCAAATCTTCAACAATCTTCTCTTCATGTGGTAGAAGCATAAGCAATCCTTCCCCTTTACCCAGGACTCCCCGAGCTGTTCGGCCAGCACGGTGAATATATGTCTCAACATCTTCAGGACAATCATACTGTATCACCCAGTTTACTCTAGGAAAGTCCAATCCTCTTGAAGCCAAATCAGTAGCAAACAGAATTACATTAGACTTCCTACAAAACTCATTGTAAATTTTCTCTCTTTTCTCTTGATGCAAGGTCCCATATAAAGCCAGCAGACTGACACCAGGCCTCAGTTTACAGAACAGGTCATATGTATACTTTACCTGTTTGCATGTTGACATGAAAACAAGCACCTTTTGTTTCAAATGATTTTTGATAAAAGACCAGAGAATGCCAAGTTTCTCATCTATCTCACAGACTATGTAGCTCTGCTGCAGGGCGTCCGGTGTCACTGTGTCCGCCTGCTCGTGAGGGGCCACATATGTGGGGTAGGACAAGCTGAGCCTAGCTAAGTCTTTCACTGATTTAGTCTGAGTTGCTGAAAAGAGTAATGTTTGTCTCTCAGGGGGCAGGTTCTCAATGATTGCATTCATGGTGGCTTCAAAGCCCATGTCCAGGCAGCGGTCAGCTTCATCCAGCACCAGTATCTGTAGCTGGCTGCAGTCAAACAGCGGGTTCTCATCCATGTGCTGCAGCAGCCGGCCTGGTGTACCAATGAGGATATTGATTTGGTCCATCCTTTTTCTCTCAAACTTTAAATTCTGCCCACCAATAATTAATCCAGCAGAAAAGTCGTGAAGCCCTCCCACTTTTCTCAATGTTTCGTATATTTGATAGGCCAGCTCCCTGGTTGGTGATATGACTAGTGCTCCAACTCCGTCCATTCTGGTCCATTTCTTACAAAACAAGTGTTCCAGGATGGGTATCAGGAATGCCAGTGTCTTCCCGGAGCCGGTCTTGGCGGCTCCCAGGATGTCCTTGCCCTGCAGCGCGAATCCTATCGCCTGTCTCTGAATTTCTGTTGGTGTATGAAAGTTATTGTCTTTCAAACCTTTTAGGGTTTTCTGAGAGAGTGGCAAATCTTTGAATGTTTTAATTTCATCGGGTACAATCTGGAAAATTGGATAATTTATTAATGTATTGCTATCACTGTAAATTATGGTTTTTTGAGAATTTTTTAAATGTTTACCTTATCGTATCTCGCTTGAAGGTATTGTATTGCTGCGTCTTCTTCGGGAGTCTTTTTCTTCCGTGGCTTAAATAACTGAACTTTCTTTTGGCGGCCACCTTTCTGTTTATTTTTATTATCTTGTTTCATATTGAACGACTTTTAGTTAAATAAAATTACCAAAAACATAACCTTTTTACCCATGTGTGGTGTTGTAAAATTTGACAACTGTACTGACAGCTAATTGAACGAGTAGCTGAAACTATTTTTTTCATGAATTGAATGAACGAAATACAGTAATACCAACGTCACGAAAAACACCGGAAGTCACTAGTTAATCGATTTTTACTCTAGCACGAGTTTTTGTATTTTTAAATGTTTAAGCTAGTCAAACAGAAAATCGGTATTTACTTGAACAATTTATCCCATCCCTATGCCGTCAATCACAAAAACTTGCGCGGCGCGGTGGTGTTTTGCATTTTGATTGTGTTTCTTTCGAATATTTTTGTGTTGAGTGGCCAATATTAAACAAGAAATGACAGCAGAGAACGAACGTGAAATATACCACAAATTAGAAGCCATGAAGGACATCAGGTCAGCCATTGTAATTCATAAAACCATAATCCCTTCGCACCTGTGGACTCGATCAATAACCACTTCACATAGCCACTTCTTTTAGAAGCGCCGCTTGTTGTGTTGCTAGCGCATATTATTTCACACTCTTCGCCCTATCATCCTCACCATGAATCTGTGAGTACCTATTTACTTCTTCCAAATTCCCTCTGTTTTAAGCCTATTGTTACCTCTTTCCTTTTATTTCTCCCTCAACACACCAATCAACCATCTACCAATCAATCTCCTCAACCGACCCTCCTATTTACTGCTAACATTCTAATTCTAACCATACAGAAACAAGACAATAACCCTGGAGCGGCTGAAGCGCAGCATAGTGAACGAGGTGCGGTCCGGGGACCGGGAGAGCCGCTGCCTCGTGCAGTACAAGCGCGAGATGGAGCTGCTGCAGCAGGAGAAGATGAGCCACGTGGAGGAGCTGCGCCAGATACACGCAGATATTAATGCGGTAAGTGAATGTAGATTGAGAAGCTTCCATAGTCAAGCTAGCTTCAGTGACAACTCTCAGCACAAGCTTGCTTGTGTTGGGGTCCACCAATCAACCAGTGTGGTGGACTAGGTCAAAAACCCTGAACCTCTGGAAGGAGACCCGGGCCCCAGCAGTAGGGACTTGATGAGTTGTGGTGTGAGTGGATGTAGACTGCCAGGTTCTCCTTTGTTATTGGGTATTCTGTAAGAGATGTCCTTTCATTATCTGGCTATCCTGATGCAACAGGAATTCATTAATTGCGTTTTGTCCTTATTGTTCCTTGAGTGTCAATTACTTGAGATTTCATGTGTTAAATCTGATAGCTAGTAGCATTTTCATACATTTTCCAGTGATACAGTGGTACATCCTGAAATGTGAAACACAACATTTCTAGAGCACAAAACTCTCTAGTGATTGAATCACTCTGCTTACCACAATAAACATTTTAATGGGACCACCAACTGGCTAGTTTGTTTATCTAGTTCTATTGATAGCAGCAGTTGGATTGGATCTTAACTGATTGTTTTCTCTTGTGCTATGTTTATATTTGATATTATGGATTAGTTAGTTGGGTATTTCCAGGTTGGTTTGATGAATTAAAATGTTGCACAAAGCATTTTGTTTTACACAAAAAAAATCGCATATGGAACTACCCAGTAAACACCAATAACTTTCACCTTTAATCATCATCCAACACTATCTTTCACTCTCATCAAGAACATTGCAGAATGTTTACACTGCCATTCAACACAAAAAGGAAGGGGTGTTTCAGTATGCCTTACTTATTTCCCCCCAACATCTCCCAATTCCACTATTTAAAAAAAATCTATAATTAAAAAAATGATTACCTCTCCAATTTCAGATGGAGACAGTGATAAAGCAGACGGAAGAGAGCATGTCGCGCAAGCTGACGAACGCGTCCCGGCTGCACGAGGACTACCGGCCGCTGAAGGCCGAGGTGGACCAGCTGCGGCGGCGCTGCCTCGGCCTAGAGCGGCTCCCGGACTTGCACGAGGAGGAGGGCACGCTTATTACACCCGAGTTAGTGGCTTTACTATTGTTATGGTTCTGCTGTAGAATGCCGGAAGCAAAACAAAAGAAAACACAATAGATTTATTTTTTCATCTCGCTTGCTTCTGACTTAATTGACACTAAAATACGACCATTCTATGAGAGCCATGTTACATGTACTACATTATAGGTAGGTTCAACATGAGTGGCGTTGTAACAATCCATAATGACCATAATGACACTCCAAAATTCCAAGTAAAGTGGCAGAAGCACTAAGACGCCTGTGGATATAGTACCTACTTTATTTACTGCTTCTGCTGGTGAAGGGTCGAAAACAAATTTAGAGGTGGACCAGCTGGCCTGGAGCGACTGCCCGACCTGCATGAGGAGGAGGGCACGCTCATCACTCCCGAGTTAGTATTGGCCCAATGTGAAATATGTTACATTGCAATATCATAATGTTTCACCCTGGTATGTCTATGGTTAAAACATAGAAAGCTAGGACGGGGCGCAAGATGCTTGCGATAAGATGTGCCAAAGTTGCAGCGCGGACACTCACATCGCGTCAGAAAACTTTTCTCACGTGTTGTCCTGCGCGTGATCCTGCTGATCCTCTGTCGTATCTGTAGCTTCATCTTTATTTAATCATCACAAGCCTTAAACGATTAGGATACCTCACTAGTTATAAAACCCAAAGCTATCCTAACTTTACAGTAGAACTTACAGGGACACATCACTACAAAACTAACCAATTACAACCTTCTTCTTCCAGCCGTTTCCCTCCGCTGGCGGCACCTCCAGTGCGCTCAGTGGCGTCCTTCCTGCCGCCCGCCCCGCGCAAGCCGCCGCCGCCGCCGCCCGCCTTCAGGTCCCTAGACACAGACTACCTAAACGTTAGCCTCAGGTTCGCTTGTGTTTTGTTCTGTTTCTTTTGTTTTTTGCGGCGTGAGACTATGTGAACGGTTGCGAAGGTCCATCCATATATGGATTAAGTTCTATGTATGGAACTAGACAGGCGTCTGTTTGACGTAGTTTCAAGCCTTAACGTTTTCAATGGCACCCATGGTTACCTATGAGTGGGAAAAAAACTGGCATGAATTGGCAATTCTCCCTCTTCTGTATTGGTAAGACAATATCGAAAATAAATCAATGCTTGTAAGGGAATCCATGGATTGTTATTGAAAACGGATGTTTTGTTGACTGTGAGTGATGAGTTCAGATGTTATAGACCTTACTGCAACAGTCAACAATCCGAAATTGTAATGCAAGCTGGATATCAACACCATTGAGTATTAATTCAGCTTCCATTATAAATATTTTAAATATAATTTGCCAAATTTGTAAGTAGTGTTTAATTTTACCAATTAACGTTTTCTTTACTACATTATGTATTTTGTTTTTTTTTTCTATAGCGTTCATTTGTCATTATTAGGCACTCTAGATACAAAATTTAATAGTAAATTCATATCATCTAACTGTATTATTTATAGTATTGATTTGTGTTACAGTCAGCTCAGGTGAGAAACATATTGTTATTTACATATTACTATCTAAAGAACGGTAACCTCAAGTTAATTACTATAAGTGGAAACTATGGAACACCCATATTAAAATTAATTCTATAGAATATGTATAGAAAACCACAAAATCATTACGATACAACGGCCTACCTTTTAATACCCAATGAATTTTAATAAAATTCATTGGGATAACATTCATAATGCGATCATGGAATGTTATCCCCGAATCTACATATAGGAACGATCCTCGCTATGTTTTTTACATCGTAAGCTTTTGTAAAAGTTTTACAACCTATATTCAGGCTAAATTGTAAAGAACTCGAGTCAAGATCACTAAAAGCTCCTTACAAAGCTATACTTTAACAAATCCGCCATAAAGTCTAAAAAAACTTTATTTCCATTCCTATATTTTTCAATTGCAGACAGCAGCCGCCGCCCATGAAGTCGTGCCTGTCGTGCCACCAGCAGATCCACCGGAACGCGCCCATCTGTCCGCTTTGCAAGGCCAAAAGTCGATCCCGCAACCCCAAGAAACCCAAGAAGAAATAGTCACCGCACCAACGCAGTCTTTAGGTTTATTTTCCTATAATATGTTCAAGGCGGGCTATGAATGGGTGAAGTATTCTTGTGTATCCTGATGTGAGTGAAACTAAAAATACTTCTGATGAGTGGTGTCAGTGGGAGTGTTTTCTGCCCTATTGATCGTGTATTGTTTAATAAGCCCTCTAGTCTTCCTGGTTAGCTCTGTCAGATCTGTTAGCCATAAAGGTGTCAATTTTGGATGAAGCAAGCAGTGAACCAGGCCTATATCCAACCATGGCATACATAATTATTATTATGAAGTATAATAATATTACAAAGGAAAAGCCAATCATAATAACTGTGCCAAAGGCATTCAATAGATGGCAGCACATGTTTGCATCCAACGTGTATCCAACAAAATTAAGTCCATTAGGCAAAAAAAACTCTGGCCAAATGGAGTATTTTTGGATATATTATGATATCCATATACAGTCATTACATGAATCATTGCACACCTATATCGGTGTTATGAGATGTACTGGCATAAACTGCCTCGCTTCCATAAAGTTATTGCAATTTGCATCTCTTCCAGATAAGGTTAAAGATCAGCCAAATGGGTTTACTTTATTGATTAATCGATATAGATCAGTTTTGTTTATTAATTTAATTACTTTACTATCTTGCATAGATCTAATAACGAGTGAATTTAGTACTTTCCTTACTAGATCTTTACAAGTTATGTTAGTATAACTAATCGTACTTGTACATATTACTTATTAAAACACTTTGATTTAGTAAATACCATAATGTCTTTTATAGTATTTAGTAAACTAAAATGGTTAGTAGGTTTAAGAAAGAACTCGAGAGCCATAGTTACCTTTAATTTATATTATAATAAATGATAACTAATTTTACAGTATTGTGTAATGTGTGCCAAAATGCAGATGCCAAGTAAATTCAGATTAAAGGATTGGGCTAGTAGCTAGGTATTTCGATCTTGATACTGAATGCATATCGAAGGACTAATATTAGCGTTATAGTGTTATAAATAAGTTTAGAAAATAGCTAAAATGTAAATAAGCTAAACCATAAGTTGTGAATAGTTTGTTTTTACAATATAATACTTGATGGATGTGAACTTATCTTTTATTGTAGGTACACCTAATTGATCACGTTATTCACGCTATCACAAGGGGGCGTCGCGTGTCATTGTCATCATAGTCTCTCATTTAATTGATACGGGCGATAACAGACTGAGTTATTGTTTAGGTACATACATTATTGTATATTATGTACTTACAACAAAGGGTAGTTTTTATGTCAGCTTTCTTACTATCCGGTAATAAAATATGTCGACAAGCTGACTAGCAGAAAAGTTCATTTTATTTAAAAAGCATGCATGCCTTAGCCATGTCACCCTTACAAAAAAGTCGACTTCTATTGTTTTATTGCTAGTTAAACGTTAAGCCCTGCTTCAGTTTGAGTGCTTCATTTCAAAGCTAGAAGAATCTACTTGACCGAAAGCTTTAAAATAAAGTGTGTATTTCATTAATCATTAAGCTTCCTTTACGACCCGCATAAGTCGATAAAAGGACGATTAGGATTCCTGGAAATTATAACACGATTACGAATTGAATATGTGAGTAAAATTGTGAATACAAAAAATATGAAGTATGTATGTATACGAGTGAACAATAACATCGCTGAATAATCACGCAACAAATAAATTCACTGAGTCATAATATACATTGGCAGTTATTTAATGCTTCATTTGGACCCAGAAAAAGGTTCCTGCACTTATAAAATGCTTATGACTAACTTATTGACATTTTAATCTACATACATAGGTAATTATTATGATTAAGTAATTGCAAATTGAACTTAGGCACCCGTTTCTTTTCTATAATTTGTTTACTATAATAGTAGGTTTTACCAAAAAACATGGTAGGTAGGTAAGTATAACATACGTATTCTCCTATATAATAATATGGGTACCTTTGTAATATTAAAATAGGCGCAGGTACCATACCTAAACGCCTAACGCGCTTATCTGAAATAGTAGGTAGGTACTACAATATAACAAACACAGTCATGTGATTCTGATAAATAAATATGTTTTCAGTTGTTTCGCAGTGACCGAGGGTCAGACTAGTCTTATCGCTGTCCTACATTATTCCAGACGAAATTATTTAGAAATTTAAGAATCAGTTCGTAGGTAGGTACTCAAAGTAATGAATATCAACGTATCTAGGTACTTTAATATTGTTAGCATTTCGGGTGAGTACCTACCTACCGCCAAGATCTATATCGAACCAGGGTCCTTCGACGCTATACATACATACAGTATTACTTATCCAACCGCGACACCTTTAGGACTTTTATGTACTTAAGTACCTCTGCGTAATCATAATAAACCAATATTCATCCTTACTAATATTATAAATGCGAAAGTAACTGTGTCTGTCTGTCTGTTACTCTTTCACGCCAAAACTACTGAACGGATTTGAATGAAATTTGGTATACATACGGTCTAGACCCTGGGAAAGAACATAGGCTACTTTTTATCCCGGAATTCCCACGGGAAAACTTTTTAAGGCGAAGCGAAGCGCGCGGGCACAGCTAGTTAGAAATAAGATTAAATTTATAAGCGGGGTTTCTAACCTTTTGTGACGTCACGGATCTAAACTGCACAAAGCGATACATTGGCGTTCAGATAAGGTATTAGAGGCAAAGGTCGAAGAGTGCGTGACCTCATCACATCACATGCCTGTGCCAGGTCATTGCGCCACATTTACGCTCTTTCTACGCATCAATTCGAGAGATAGCATGAAGTACTTATTTACTAACATAGATAAACCAACGTTAGTGATTTTGTCTACGCATTAATATGTTTTTAATTAGCTAACTACAATAGGACAACGAAGTATCCGCTCATACTAGTGTTACATAACCTATCCATATAGGTACCTGACTTAACAGCTATGAAATTAAGATGTGGTTGAAACATAGCCATGAAAATTTAACAATTTCGTCGTTAAGTAAAGCAGGTACCTAGAACTGCAACTGTTTTGGTTCCTACGTTTCGGAAATAGTGAAACGTCAAATTTATAACACCGATCATTTTCAATCGGCGCGGCGATAACTTACTGGCACTTTCAATAACTCTATCTAGTAGTTACTTTTTACTTTCATACTATTTTGATACAACCTGTCAAAATCGTATGAAAGAAACTACTAGACTACCAGTGATCTACGTGTTATTGAAACTGGCAGTTAGACGCAATGGAATGGAACTAGTGAGGTATGATTTATGATATAAAAACGACAATGTACATAAAACATATTTTATTCTTAGTTATTATTATCTAACACATCACGCAAACATAATTCTATATATCACATGAGTATAAAACGGAGCCATAACAATAATAATGAGGACGAACATATTTAAAGCCGGAAACCTTAAATGAAATACTTTCAAAATTGTTACACTTTCGTAAAATTTACAAAATAAAGGTGTCATGAGGACAGTCTTTTTATGCATTTAAACATTTTTTTCTTACTAAACTTAAAAATAAATGACACTTACAAACATACATTTAAGGTATAGTTACATAAGGTACAATGCTGTGATGGAATGCAATGCGAATTAAGCAAATTTACTAGCACTTATCTGCGCATTTTTATGTTTATGGATTGTTTAACTATGGATGTAGAATGCCTTCTGTAAAATTAAACGACTAAAACATGCATTTTCAAAATGTCTCTGGCATTCGACATCCATAGAACAAATGGTTTGTAGCAGTTTTCAAATTTCAATCTCTTTCACGTAAGTATTTAATACAAAGATTGAACATTGAAAATTACCACTTTCATTTACAAGTGATAGCTTTTTTATCATCAAAATGCTACCACAAAAAACCTAACCCTAATTAGGATAACTTTAGATTCCACTGCGATGGCATATCATTATTATCTACACCATCGCATTACAAACGCAAGTTTTCCTAAGTCTGCGTCTCCAGTGGACAAACTTTCTACCGTCAATTGAGTAAGCTGCACAGTTTGCTAGTTTTACCCTCACTCTACGCTACTAGTTGTGTTACACACTCCACGACGTATTCAACGAGTTAGCAGTTTGCCTACTGGGAACGCAGCCTAAACAGACCAACATCTTCTACCATCCACAACGGTAGCGATTCTGAAGGCCCGAATTTAAATTTTACAGCTGTCAAAACCTAAAGTTCTTTGTTACTCTACGACGTTTCAACTTCAAGTTTATTTTGTGGCAATAGGTCGGTCGGTAGGTCTTTGTTACTCTACGACGTTTCAACTTCAAGTTTATTTTGTGGCAAATTGCAAAATTGTCGGTCGGTTTCCGTAAATCTCATAGTCCAGAGCCAGTTTGACATTCCTAAAATTAAATCCTTCGCCTTCAGAATCTCCATGACAATATAGTTTAGACCAGCGGGTAGCTGGCGGCGGACGCGATGCCGCAGTGGTTGTCGCGGTTGCGCGCCATCTTGATGTAGCCGAGCTCGCCCCACGTGCGGCCCCACGAGTTCTTCACCAGCCAGTAGTCGCCGCCGTCCTCGTCTGTGCCGTAGCCCACTACTAGTACCTGGAGGGGAGAAATGTTGGTTAGATTTGATTGTAGGGAGATAGACGCTTGAGTAAGTACGCGTAGGTATATACATGTCTCGATGAACTTGTTTGCGAAGTACGTTTAATATGTACGCGTATTAAGGGGGACATACCACAGAATAATAACTAGTGACATACGAGAGAAATACATCTAGCCACTAGTACCTACGTTGTAGGTCGCCATACTACTCGATCACGCAGTTAAGAATCAAATCTTTGATAGGATTAATCACAGTATGTGTAGGTGCCTACTGCATTGGCAGTAGAGTAAGTTTTAGTCATTTCTCTATCGCATGTTTCTAGAAAGAGTACGTAGGAAGGAAAAAAAAAACAAAAAAAAAAGAGTACGTAGGTCGTTCGGTTCTTGGAAATAGTACCTACCTGTGCATTTACAATTTGTTAGTTATTACGTGGTGACAGTGAAATTGCCTTAAGTAGGTATGTTTGATAATATCGGCACAAGCATGTTTACATAACAATCACCAAGTGTTGCTTATTTATTAGCACCTGATTCAATATGCATCTACTTCAACCGGGCACTTCTACTCACAAAAAGACAGAGGTTGAGGGCATAAAGTTATTAAGTACCTATAATTTAACAAAACATAGCACTACATGGGTGAAATCGCCAAAATTTGTAAGTAACAAAAGGGAAACGTTACAAAAATGTTACAAAAAGGAACTATTCGGACTCGATCACACTACTATGAATAAATAAATAAATTTTTATTTAATCAGCACTACGGCGAAGCGAAAAGGAGAGTTATGATTTTGACCGGTATCTATTCAATAATTAAAACACGAATTACTTTCGTAATTTTTGAACAAAAATATTAAAAAAATATATATATATATATATATCTATGAGTTTTTTTTTATTAATTGAATTATTAATTATTTTGGTATTAGGTATCACTAGTTAGGATAATTGAAATTAAACTTCTGTACAACTTATATGTTTTTGTAATTTATTCGTTTATTAAATGTCATCACATTCTTGTCAGTCTGAATGTGCCCTTAGCTTTCCTTTTTGTAACGTTACAAAGAAAATTGTAACAAAATGGAACAAATATTCTTACGTTCATAAGCTAAAAATATTTTAACACACGTGGATTTAGTTTTCCGAAAATTTTACTAACTGAATAGTAAACAGACTGAAATTATGATTTTACGTGCAGGAATTACTTTGTAAATACTTTTCTTTAACTTAATTTGTCGGTTGTTACAAAGGGGAACACTGAAAAGTCTTTTTTCTTCCGAGTTCACTATAACTTCGATAACGACTACAAACAAAATGGCGGAGACGCGACACTAACGCCACTTCTAAGAAAACTTTTGCTCGTGGTGATGCCAGTAAAAGAATTTAGATTTAATACTATTTTATACAAAAAAATACTGTTACAAAGAGCATAACAAAGAAATATGATATTTTTATTAAGATTTTAATTTATGTAAATTTCAATAACCACTGTACAAAATATGATAAAATACAAATAATTTAATACGTTACTTATTCTACTAATATGATTTACCATAATTTTCTATGTAAAGTTGTTATATTTTTCTCATTTAGTAGGTTTTAGTGCAACCAAGAGAAATGGACAAAAAATGTACAAATTTTGGCGATTTCACCCACATATTAATGACTATAAGAATGTGTGAGAGCGGTGGTAGCTCAGTCGGGTGAGCGCCCGCTTCTCAATCAAGAGATGCGGGTTCGAATCCCGGCGCTGACATGTACCAATGAGTTCTTTTCTGAATTTAAGTACAATGTATACCATCGCTCTTACGGTGAAGGAAAACATCGTGAGGAAACCTGCATATCTAGATTTAGCACATCAATCTAGATATGTGAACCCACCAACCCGCATTGGACCAGCGTGGTGGGAAATGGTCCAAGCTTAGGAAGGCAGTTTAGACCTTGGGGATATGCACAAAGGTTCCATTCGAGAGAGCCAGGTGCAGGTACTTACACCCCCACAGAGAATAGAGAGAATAGAGTGTGTGAATTGCCACAAATATAAAAAAAAAACAGGAAAAAATATACGATCTCAACAACCTACAATATATTTCGAAACAAATAAAAGTGTAACGAACATAATATAGCTGGCTGTAAACAACAGTTTTAGACAAAGAATTCGCGTGGGTCGAGTGGCCAAAACATTCGCTTTTCAAAACACAATAAAGATAGCGCTATCTAAAGTCAACGAATCTGTTATTGGATACGACAGTTTGCTATGTCATGTTATTTTAGTATGTGACCCAGTCACCTCCGATATTGAATCGTCTGATGCATGATGGTAGCAAGAGTTTAGGTTTGGTAATAATAATCCCTGGCTTTCCTCATGCCACTACCAGCTATCTTTTTAAGGACGTCGGCCCGTCGGCCCATCGGACCGAAAACCGAGTTAAACTACAACTACTTGAGAGTGGAAAATGTAGGATAACAATATTAGAGCTGGATGTGGTTTGTCACCGTGGTGACAGAATTATTCAGTAAGTCTATCTACGGAGCACCGACACGTATACCTAAGAAACTGAACACCGGGGATGCTTCTTTCATACATATACCCCTAGTTCCCGATGTTTGGCAAGTGTATCGTTAAATAAAAATACACAAAACCCTCACCCCATGGTCCAAGTTCTCACTGGAGCAGTTCTCATCAAAGTACACCCCCTGCGAATAGAACTGGAAGCTCTCCTGGCTGGCATCAATAGCGACCGACACGGGGCCCACGGTCGCTATGGCCTGCATCAGCTTCTCTTCGTCACCGTTGGGGACGTCGACGAAGCCTACGTCGTCAGCGCCAGTGTTCTTCGGGTTGAACCTGTTAGGAGCGGTTTTAGTTGAAGTTTATTGTGTCCGTATGTACATAGAATCCTAGATAGGATTAATGAGACGCTGCTTTAGGAGGAATTAACGCTAAAAACAGCTACAGTGAATAGTGGGTTGGTTGGTTGGTTGGTGGGTTGGTGAAATGGGATGATTGGCGCGCATATTCGAAGCATTTTATGATAAATAAGTAAGGTAGGGGGATAAATTGACAAAAGATGCGGGTAAGTTTTGTATGCCAATCACGGCGAAGGATGAGTTTCTATGAATGGACCAGCATACAAAGTGCCCCATTTGTAGTTTATACTGCAGTAGAGGCCTAAATACTGGCAGAGATTATTACTATTAGTGATATGCATTGCGTACGTAAGTGTCTCACTTGAGTAAATCTAAACTGACAGTAAAGTAATCTAACAAATCAATCACAATACCTGCACTTGTCATCAACAGCCTCGTACGGATAACTCTTCTCCGTGTCAATGCCGCCATTGTCCTTGATGTATTTGAAGGCGTTGTCCATGAGGCCTCCATTGCAGCCGTTGTTTCCATACGCCGCTGAGCAGTCGATGAGGTTCTGTTCCGAGAGCGAGACCAGGACTCCGGTCTGACGGAAGTGTTGTCCTTCTAGCGCGCCCGTCTGTTGAGGTTATAGCATTTTTAGTTAGTGACCGGGATATACTGGTCTTGTTTTTAAAGGATAGCAAGCTAGTATATTTCTGGCTCTATGTAGAAACTATTTTTATTCATATAGCTTTATAACTAATACTAGCTTGCTATCCTAGCTTGAAAACATAGTCTAGTGTAGTCCGGTGATAAGAAATAGGTAAAGAAACACTGAAAATCCAACAGGTTTCATGATAATGTTGTAAAGTTTAATTTTATTTCATTCCATTTTTATATTGGACGAGTGTCGAGTGTAGGTTTGCGGTACCGCTAGAGTTGCCATTGTTTCGATATTTTTTTGGTCAATTTCCGTCTACTAAGTATTTGTTCTTTCCGTCTTCTAATGTTGACCTCTCTAGGCAAGTCATATTACGCATACTGATGTGGACCTTGAATATCTTAAGTTGCGTTGCGATTGAGAATATTAACGATGTAACTTCGTCTACCATTAATAATAGAGAAGTTATCTTGATACCTACTTGATGTTTTCAAGTTTGTCGCATCGATCGATTTTAGACCAAAAGCAGTATCTAGTTAAAGGGCTTCAGTACTTAATATAATAATATGATTAGATAATTAAGTAGTAGAAGCTAAGTAGCCTTTGTTTACCTACACCAAACACACAATAATACTCAATGAATGCAAATAAGACGTAATTGTTGCGTAATTAATTTAAATATGAATGATTCGTGAAATTTCCTTTGTTTGCAAGTCCGGGCTGACCTGTCGATTAGAGGTTATCGGAACAAATAGGAAATTATAATAAAAATTAGGTTAAAAACACAAAAGCAATTCGAGTTTCTTTCAAAACAAGGTCAGGCTAATTTAAATCAGTGCATATCTAATCTCTAGTTAAAATAACCCTATTATGTTTGCAATGAAATGGGTGGCGAATACCTACATGTAAACCAACAAATGCCCGTTCAGAAGTGGTTTCCCACTTGTTAATTGAAACTCAAAACTGCTGCATCTATAGTTAAATCATAGACCTTACAGAGGCCTTAGGTTGGATGGACTTTGGAGTTATGAACCTAAACCATATCACTTGAAGAGACAACTTGTAACGAAATAATGCTTCAAATATCAGTTCAAAGAGCAATACCTAAGAGCACTGTACCTACTCATTAAAAACCGGCGATACAGCTCGCGACCCATCACGTGAGTACAAATGTACAGCGAAAAGCGGGCTCTGCAAAGATATGGCTCGCTTACCTCTGACTACCCGTTCGGAGATTACACTCCTATTTATTTATTTATCTTTATTATGGCAACAAACAGTCATACATACAGACATTTATCAAAATAAACTCCTGAGCATAATATATGATATGTATGTATGTAAGAGCTATACTCACAGTAGAGAAAGACCAGCATGACCCGCACTTGCCCTGATCCTTCACATCAGTGACTGCGCCCTTCTTCCTCCAGTCCACCTGGTCGGGGAACTTCACGTTGGCGGGCGAGATGAACTTGGCGCCGCGCGTGGCGTGACCCTTGCTGCCGAGCAGCTTGTGTCTGGTGGGGGAGTAGTGGGGTTAGAAGGGGCAAGGGTACTTAAGGTTCAGGTAAGAGAGATAGAACCGGCTTGGAAGCTTGGTGGAAGTTGTTGTTGGTATGCGGGTTGCTTTTATCGGCTACGTGAGACATGATGAGATTTTATGCAACAACAGATAATATTTCGTCATAGTGCATGAATATGGGTGTCAAGATAATTTATGAATAGGTATCATCATAATTATGCATAGTACAGTTCACCATTAAACATAACTTCACTGGTCCTACGGTTGAGCGTTTGCAACAAACAAATCATGTCGGAAAGTGAGTCATCCTCACAAAAACTATAACAAGCCGTAGGTATGATGGATTATAAACTCTTCAAGCCTCTAAATCTAAAATATACTTTACAACGTTTCCAATAAGAGTCGGATTGGAACTATAAAGTGAAGATTTGCGTGATGTGTCAGTCAAAGAGGTACCTCTACAAAACCGGATTCTGTAACGATCTCCGATCTGCCAAGTTCCAGGGAACTATGTGAGTAGTTTGTTTGAAAGTACATGGAGGGAAACCATAGCTATTTATGGGTCTTTTCTATCCGCACCATCAATAGGAAGGAAGTAAGGAAGAGAGATTTCGGAATATACCTTAAATAGATCATCGGTTTCACTACTTTTTAGGGATGGAGGAACCTAATTAATATTTTTTATACATGGAATACAATACGTAGAAGGCATACATAAGTGTTAAGCCTACGCCCATTGCTCACGTATCAAATGTGCGTTTATGTAATTCTACCCTCGCTCATCATTACACTACTCGTGCATTGCATGATTCATGCTTATACCTACCAGCATAATACACTGTTCATTGATATTGATAGGCAATAAGGTATTTCAAACAAAGAGATTTCCGATTACTCAAATGGGAATTTTATGAAAACAATAATATTGTTTTAGAGCATTTATGTGACTGAAACTTACAGTCTGATTACTCAAATGAGAATTTTATCAAGACGAAAATTGATTTGGAGCATATCTGTGACTAAAACTTACTTGGAAGTCTTGTTGAATCCATTCATGGTGTGAACAAACTCATGGTGAAGCATGTCTCCATACTTGTTCTGCTTCAGTTTGTACGACACAAGCCCTTGTTCAAACTTCTGGTTGTGCTTGGCAATGCGATGTTTGTTCTCCGCATAGATCTTCATTCGGAACTTGTCTTCTACTTCACTATCATACTTCTTTGAGTGCTCCATCTGAGGAAGGAGGTTTGAATTTTAGATTCATTTGTAGGTAGGTACTAGGTACTAAAGAGTTTGCAATGTTGTGAAGAAATAAGTGGGTGTTGCTGGCATAATAGAAAAAGAGGGGCCAAGATAAAACAAAATACTTTTTACTTTGAATATAAACCAGTACTTTTATATTTTTTTGTAAACCTGGAGAGTTCAAATTAAAAACGTTTTTAACTAGCCCATCCACCCTCTGTTCTATTTATTTGGACAAAGAGCAAAGAGTTACCTTGAAAGCGGTCCATTCTTCCCGGACAAGGTCGAAGAAGGATATGGCGCTGGCGGCGGCCACCACACACAGAAGCACAGCTAAACTCTTCATGGTGACTGACTCCTTGCTGATTTTAATGAAGAATGTACATTAGAGATATATTAGTAGTAAGTACCTACATAATAAAATATTGTGGATGGATAAGGAAGGCCAAGGACAGAGCGTCTACGTTCAGCAGTGGACACGAATATTGGTTGATGTGTTGATTAGGGATGGCGAAATAATATCGATGTATCGATATATCGATATATTTTCATAAATATATCGATATTTTTCTACGATATATTGTGAACCGATATATCGAAATATCGATATAAATAATCAAGTATCGAAAAGATATCAAAATCGATATATTTTTCATTAACATTACCCTTTTGTTTGCGTCACAACGCAATGCGGCGATACTAGCTCGCAACCGTGTACCGAGCGAGAGTGTAAATACACGACATTGGCACAAAGTGACAGTTAAAAAATAGTGTTTTTTAATAATTCCATATTATTTGATTTCACAAGAATTTATTCCTATAAAGCTACCGATATATCGATATATCGATATTTTTTTTTCGATATATCGATTTCAGTAACGATATAAAAGAAAATATCGATATATCGAAATATCGATATTTTTTTGCACTTTCGACATCCCTAGTGTTGATGATGGATGATGGAGAAGTTTTTTTTTTAATTCACCTCAAATGAGATCGTTTTTGGTTGAGCATAGTAACGGATCGGATCTACAGTTGATCGATTTTTATGTACTACCCTCAAAGTATCAACTCCACTTGTGTTTAGGTTTACTTAGCAAAAAAGACAAAATTTCTAGAAAAGACTTTACTAACATGATAAAAAATCATGAGGACTAATTAGGTATGGTTTATTTACTTCCTATCACTGTGTCACTTACATTCTATTTAGGATGACTTGTTATGTAAAATTAGGGAGTATAAAAATTTAAGGCAGTTGCGAAATAAACAAAGGATCAACACCTTGATGATTGAATAACTGCGCAGTCATTCATGCAACACAGCTGATTTATTAAAGAATTTTAAGATAGATAGCTAAGTAAGGGTGTTACTTGAATTTATTAACATACTATAAAAGATAGATAGATAGATAGAATACACTTTATTTGTACACCAAAACAGAATAATAAAATTAACAAAATGTAACTTAATTAGGGTACAAAAGGCGGTCTTATCACTAAAAGCGATCTCTGCCAGACAACCTTTGGATGGAGGGAAACAGAGATTAAGATTGGGTGCAGTGTACATGTTAAATAGGAATGTAGATTATTAGTAAGGAAACTTACAGAGTTTAAATTATTTTCAACAATAAACACGAAGAAAAAGCACGTTTTAGAAAAGAAGCGACCGATTCACTTCAAGTTATTTACTGAACTGAAAAAAACAAACCCACTATTTATTTTTGTTTGTGCTTTAGTGAATGAACGATCATGCAAGAACGAGGCCAGCGAGAAAGAATGAAGTAAAAAACACCATAGATAATAGAGTACGCAAAGCAGTAGTACCAACCTCACCATAACCACTAGTGATGTCCTAAATCCCTTAGTTTCATTATCCTACAAAAAAACCCGGTATTAAGGTTGAATGAAAGTTGGTGCAATAAAAGTTTTTTTCATATTTTTCATGCCACCCCAATAATAACAGCAGCGCTTATCACAAAACCACAACGTACCTAACGTATTTTTTATTCTTTTTTTCCAGGCTGTACTTTACAATCGAATATTCCATTTTTCTTGCAGCAACACTGAACAAAAAAACATTAAAGAAAATGGCTGTCTGCCTATTGAAGCCGCTTGCTGTCAAAATATTAAAATAATTACTTGACGCGTATGAGTTTCAAGTTTTATTCATAAAAACAGTAGAAAAACGCTATTAGAATAAATATATCATACAATTCATCATAATTCCAGTAGAGATGAAATAGTTATCGATCCGCAAAGGTCATTTACACCTTTGCTAGTTTGCTTCGTGTCTTGCGTATTGGGTTGGGGCAACAGCAACAGTGAGGATGAGCTCGGAGGGCTCGCCGCGGCCCCCGGGGCGCAGGATCCGGCGCGTCGTGCTCATGTCGTCCGCCTCGAGCTCTGACAGCGACGAGAGTGTCGGCGCGGCGCGATCACGCAAGAAGCGCCTTCGAGTAAGTGTGGAGTCTGAGTGATGCGTTTGGTATTTTGTTGTTTGGGGTCTTGTTATTGACGGTGTGTGGTGTGTTGCAGGTGGTGAGCGAGTCGGAGGGGGCGGAGAGCAGCGGCAGCTCGGTGCGCGCGGCGGGGACGCGGCGTCGGCGCCTGCCTCAGCTGAGGGACTCAGAACTGGAGAGTGAGTTGTCGGGCTCCGACAGTGACCCGTCCCCGCGCACGGCGCCCCCCGTTACCGCCGCCGCTGCCTCAGGCTTCGCCTCAGACAGCTCGGAAGGCAACTCGGACAAATGCTCCATCTGCCTGCTCCGCTTCACCGACCAGCAAGTGGGCACGCCGCAAGCCTGCGAGCACATATTCTGTCTCGACTGCATCACAGAATGGTCAAAGAATGTGAACACATGCCCTGTGGATCGTATCACTTTTGAGTCCATAGTTGTGAGGTCATGCATTGGCGGGCGAGTGCTCCGCACGGAGCCTGTCAAGGTGGTGGAGAGAAGGTCCTCGGTGGACATGTTGGTTGTGGAGGACCCAACCATTTGTGAGGCAAGTTTAATGTGGTTATTAGTCAATTTAGCATTGCATAAAATATGTAGAATGAAATGTATTAAATATATGTATTCTTACAGATTTGTGGCAGTTCAGATAGTGAGGAGACCATGTTACTCTGTGATGGTTGTGACCTTGGATACCACATGGCATGCCTCACCCCACCCTTGGACCAGGTGCTATATCATATGTTTTTATTTTATTTTATACACATTGACTAAATAAAGTGTTGTACTCAATTCTAAACAAATAATCATTGTTTCCAGATCCCTATAGATCAGTGGTTCTGCCCAGACTGTGCAGGGGATGCAGCTGGGGACAATGTCATCTATCTGTCTGAGGTCAATGACTTGTTGATGGACATTGAAGACATCCAGCGGCCACTGCCGGCTCGGGCCCATCCATTGAGGCAGCCGAGGAATGTGAGGAGGTCTGCTCGTACACAGGAGGCTAATGACCAGCCCACAACATCTAGTGGGCGCAGAAGTCAATCTCAGCTCAATAGTGAAGCTCCATCTACGTCACGCAGTACGGCCCCTCGTCGCAAGACCACTACTAGACGCAGGAAGTACAAGAGACGAAGAACCAGAACAGTCCTCATTGAGTATGAGGTTCAGGGAGATGGAAAGTTTCCCATCACAAAGAAAGTCAAAAGAAAAATTCGGAAGAGAAAGGTTTGTTTTGTTAAATTGAATGGGGGGTCCAATTTTTTATATTCCTGAATGAATTGTATTCAAATAAGATTTTATAATTATATAACATATCTAATAAGTCCTTCATCCATTCTATTCATTTACGTGCCAATAAAGAATACATTATCTTTTTAGTCATTAAGGATGTAACGGTCCATTGACTCATGATCTTGCTAGCTCAACAAACATTTCACTCACAAACTAGTCACCACCACAAACTAGTTGACGAAAAACTCACCAATTCCTGTACGAGTCTTTGTTGGACGAAACTATTTATGGTTCAATTGACTCCTGAAATGTTTCTATGTATAATGCATTTTTTCTTACTTGGTACAGTTTTTGAGCAGTCTTGGAGTGTCTTTTTATTTGAATTAATTTAAAAACAAAGTCATAAAATAAAACATAATGACAAATGAAATACTTACAAGCAAAAATTATTGGTTTCGTAATTAGACTATTTATTTTGGCTGTAGGTAGTTTATTTGTTTAATAGTAGTATTTTGATTGAAAAGACACACAAAGATTGTTTACCTTTTGTGCCAAATAAGAATGAATACAGTATAAGTACATTGTAATAAGTGTACATTTCAGATCCGCAAGCCGCGCACGGCGGCGCGTCGCTCGCTCGTGCGCGCGTCGGTGCGCGCGCGCCTCGCCGACCTGCGCACTGCCGCTGATGCTACTGACACTATTGGTAATTACATAATAATTGCTGCATACAAATTAGAAGTTTATTTTAATGATGATACCTGTGGAATAAAATACATGCTTTCACTGTCTAAAAAATAATAACAAAGAATGACAGCATGTATTTTATCACACAGGTAGCCACTAACCAGACATTGTGAAACAGGGCCCAGTACTGAGATCAAATAGATATCACAGCAAAAATTACTTGACGTTACCTGTGCACTAAAAACCTTACAATTACATTATCATTAAGTGACTAATTATTGCATAATACTTAAATACCTTTTGGATGGCAACTAATGTACAATCCGCAACAGTTAACTTGAGACTCTACTAGAATGTATTAACGTGATATATGCGTAATGTCATAATTACAGGTATCATGATAGTTTTCTAGGGTTAGAGGAACCCAACACACTAAACATCACTAGCTTCCCTCTACTTCAGAATCTTCTACAATATTTAAACTATTTATCCACTCAGGCGCAAGTCAAGGCGTCCAATCCCTGTTCGTGGCGCGGCGGCGAGCGGGCGTGCCCTCGCTCAGTCTGTTCGGGACTCGCGACCAATTGGAGTACTTCGAAGATGAAGACGGTTCAGAGACGGCCGCTACTGCTGGTACTGCCGTCGCCTCGCGCCCTACTGCCGCCGTGCTTAGTGCTTATAGACAGGTTTGTATATAAAGAATATAATGGGAATTGTGCGCCGATTGGTAAGGAATGTAGGATTTGTATCGTAGTGATGAATCGGATATATTTATGTATATGGTGTTTGATAATGCATTATTATGCCTCGTGTAGTTAGCTAAAATGTATACAAATTCATATATTAAAATGGCACTAAGTATCTTATACACATAAAATAAAGCCCATAAATATTGTTTCTAGTTTATAAGTATTGTCTGTAATGTTATTATATTTGTGGTGACCAATAAAGTTATATTCTATTCTATTCTAAATGCACTATATACACTAAACTATTCATCCCATCACCAGGCTCGCCGCAAAATGATATCGATCCCGTCGCCGCCGCACGCGTCCTCCGCCCCGGACATCCTGTCCTCCATCCTCGACAGCCAGTCGCGCCTCCACTCGCCACACTCCGTCGTCTCACTCACAGTCGACGGACAAGTCGACATCAAGCTACAAACTAACCTGATCAGGAAAGACGGCAAGAAGAAGGACGATAAAGTCGACGTGACGAAGGGAGAAGACACGTCGAAGAAAGCTCCGTCCTATCCAGGGCAAAGAGGCGGCTGGGGCGGAGGCTACAGAGGCAACTACCATCGCGAACAAGGATCCACGTTTAACAGAAGCGGGAATTATGAGAATAGCTTCCGTGGTGGAAACTTCCAGAACAGACAGCAAGGGAATGGAGGCGCGTGGCGCGACGAACAAAACGACAACAACTATGAACACTTCCCGCGCAGGCAGCATCATTACGACGAGCCTCAGGATAGGAATAGACGACAGGATAACAACAGGGGCGGGTACAATCAGAGAGACCAGGGCCGCCACAGCTACAACGACAACAGTCACCACGCGCCGCCACCCGCACGACACTCGTTCGGAGGTTTTGACAACCCTGTAGACATGAGACTAGGCAACTCATCCTTAGCTCACAACGACGCCCCACGGAGGCAGACACTGCCTGAACCGCCAGTGTTTAAGTTCAAGAGCAATGTGGACGAAGACGACAAAAGTGACCCGGAGAGTCTAGTGATTGATACTGAGAAGTACGATCCGATGGAGCCGACGCACGATGAGGACGAGGACGAGGGGCAAGGGGAGGGGAGCGGGGCGTTGCCGTCCCCCCCGCGCGCCCCGCTGCTGGCCCCGCCCTCGCCCCCGCAGGCCCCCGCACCGCCCCTGCAAGCCCCGCCCCCTGTGCCCACCACGCTGCTACCCATACCACCCCTACCCAACCCCCCACCGAACCTACAGAAGATCCTATCAGGAATTGACACCAACACAATTAATGTACCATCCAATGTACTCGATAACGCAGTGAGACAAGTCCTCAAAGAGCACAGGAATCTAATAGTGCCTCCGAGTGGCAGCAAAAGTGATGAGGATTCCGACGGTGACTGTCCCAACTTCTCTATTTATTCAGCCACTAGTGTTCACATAGCTAATACGTCTAATCAACACCCCGATAATACACATCCTCAGGAGCCTGTAGTTCATACAGTCAGAAATGAATCTCCTATACCTGAGCCAGAGGACTCTCCGGTCAGACCTAGTGAGGAAGAGCTGCAGCAAGAAAAATACAAGCAGACGATTTCTAAGCGGTGTCCGATCACACCGTCCGCTAGAAATCCAATTAAGATCAAGTTAAATACGCCGCAGTCGATAAAGAGACTTAATTTATACGACGATGAAGATTCCGTGCCTGATGACGCAGGCAAACCGGTTGATAAAGATCAACCAACTGATAAAAATAGAGATAAGGCAAGTAGAGATAGAAGTAAAACTCCTGAGAGAAGGACGTCCAAGTCTAGCATAAGTCCAGACAAGAGCAGTTCTGTTGCAGATAGTAAGAGTCCTAAACGTAGTGTAAATAGTCCTGATAAGAAACAGTCTAACAATAACGAACAGAGTGACCACTCGCCATTATACGATGAACCACCTGTACATAATGACGTATTAGATAACAATAGCAATAAAGAAGATGACGACGAAGATGATAAAAATGCTAATAACGTCAATGATAAAGAGGAGTCAGATGTGGATAAGTCACCGAAATCAGACGCAACACCGGATATGCCACAAACAGAAGAAGCAGACCAACTGGACGGAGATCAAGCAGTGTCGGACTCAGAGCTCGACCTCAACTCGCAGACATCCAAGCAAGATGGCGACAAACAACCGGAGAAAATGACAGAGTCCATCAGTGAAACGGAAGACGAACGCAGCTATACGCCGTGTCTAGACGAAAACAAGTCTACGAGAGAAGACAACTCGTTTGAAGAGAAGGAAGCAGCCGGAATAGAAGGGCTTGACACAGAAATGATCTCCGAGGACGAAGGCAACGAAATGTTCTCCGACACTGAGAAGGAGAAGGAATGGTCGCCGAAACCACAAGCCGATAAAGAAGACGGGGAAATACTAGACAAGCTTCGCGCCGCCTCCCCCGCGCTGTCAGATGATGGCAAGAAAAAGAAGAAAAAATACACCAAGAAAGAGTCGAAAGAAACCAAAAGCAAAGGAAAGAAGAAGAACGATGTGGCTTTCAAAAAAGTTAGCAAGACGAGCAAAGAACGCAACTACAGAGACAAGGAAGATAAGAAGCGGCGGGAAAGAGACGGGTCCGATTCTGAGCGCAGCCGCAGTCGCGAGCGACGCAAGGAGAAGCGTAAGGACTTGGAGCGATACGACGTCCGCAACCTGGTCACAGCGAAACGTCGTCGGGTTAAAGACGCGTTCGGTCGCGACGTGTCGCCGTCGCGGTCGCCGTCCGCGCCGCCGCCGCGCTCCCCGCCGCCCGCGCCGCGCCGCTCCCCCCATAAACGACGCAAGTCTATAACGCCCAGACGCAAATCTATCTCGCCGCGACGAAAGTCCATTTCGCCGAGGCGCAAGTCGATTTCACCGAGACGTAAGTCCATTTCGCCCAGACGCAAGTCTGTGTCGCCTAGACGTAGGTCGATAACGCCGCGACGACGATCAGGGTCGCCTCGCCGACGCTCCATATCGCCTCGGAGACGCTCCATATCGCCTCGGAGACGCTCCGTGTCTCCACGGCGTCGCTCCGTGTCGCCGCACCGTCGCTCGGCGTCGCGCGGCCGCAAGCGCTCCCGTTCAGTGTCGGCCCGCCGCCGCCCCGCGCCGCCCGCGCCGCGCTCGCGCTCGCCCCGGAATAAAACCAAGAAGAAAAAACGCCCGCGCTCCGCCTCCCGCGACAAGCGACGCCGCGCGCGCCGCGACAAGTCGCCCAAACACAAGAAGAAGAAGAAGAGCTTCTCCCCCGAGCTGGAGCTGTCGCCGGCGTGGGGCCGCGCGTGGTCGCCGTCCCCCCCGCGCGCCGGCACGCCCCCGCGCCTCGACCCCCCGCCGCCCCGCACCGACGAGACCAAGCGCAAGAAGAAGGAGAAGAAACGCCTCCGCGAGGAGGAGAGGCGCCGCGCCGCCGCCGCGCCCGCGCCCAGCAAGGAGATCTTCACCTCCGGGAACAACATCCTCGTGAGCGTGAGCTTCGCGGACCAGGAGCCGGCCGCCAAGCGCAAGCGCCGCGGGGCCCGCAAGGAGAAGCGCCGCGCCGCCGCCGCCGCGCCCGAGCCCGCCGCCAAGCCCGTCGCCATCATCGACCTGGAGCGCTCGCCCTTCCGCGAGCTCACGCCCTCGCCCAAGAACGTGATCGTGCTCAGCGACAGCGAGCACTCGCAGGCCGGCGCCGAGCCGCCCGCCCCCGCGCCCGCCGCCCCCGCCGCGCCGCCCGCCCCCGCGCCGCCCGCCGCGCCGCTCGCCGGGCCCAAGACGCCGCCGGAGCCGCTCAAGTTCACCATCCCGAAGCCGGCGCCCGCGCCGCGCGCCGCCAACCCTCTAGCCGAGCCCGAGGCCGAGGAGGCGCGCGGGCCCAGCACGCCGCCCTCGCCCGGCTCGCCGCCCGCCTCGCCCGCCTCCTCGCGCGACGCCTACGACCCCTTCGAGCCCACGCGCTCGCCCTCGCCCGCGCCCGCCGCCCCCGCGCCCGCCGCCGCGCCCGCCATGACGCTCGAGGCGGCGCAGAAGACCAACATGTCGGCGGACGACGTGCTCGACCAGCGCCCGCTCACGCCGGGCGAGAAGGTGATGGCGCTGCTGCAGTCCACGCGCGCCGTGTCGCCCGACGCGCCGCCGCCCGCCGCGCCCGAGGACCGCCCGCCCACGCCGCCGCCCGCGCCTGCCGAGCCCGCCCGCCCCACGCTCACCGTCGCCTCCACGCAGCGCATCGTGCTGCCCTCGCCGAAGAACTCCCCGCTTAAGTCTCAGCCTCCTAAATTATTCCTGACGAAGCCGTCGCCCATCAAGTCGACGCCGATCAAGCCGCTGCAGTCGACGAAGATCTCGAAGCTGCCGCTGCCCGCCGTGAAGCCGGTGCAGGGCCGCAAGGCTCGCGCAGACCTGGACGTGGAGCTGGGCGGGGACTCGCCCTACTCGCCCGGCTCCAGCGACTTCGGCGACCTGTTCGAGCCGCCGCGCGGGAAGGCCGACGTCTTCGACTCGCTGTTCGGCGCCGCCAAGAAGAAGAAGTCCAGTAAGGGTGCGAGCAAACCAACGAAAAAGAAAAGTGAGTGCCGCTTTACAGCTATACAAATCTTTACAACTTTTCATAACTCCATTTGACAAAATGGTCACGAAATCCTTACATTGAGTAGGAATAATAATAATTAAAGTACCTCATTTTAATGGATAATGTAATAATCCCATTTTACACTTACCGCAGGCAAGAAGACTCAAGTGGGCGTGAAGATCGATGACGATAACCTGAAGGTTCTAGACGAGCTGCCCAATTCCGCGGTCGAGATGCAAGTCAAGAGCAAGGTAAGATAAGATAAACTGATAAACTTTCTCTAACTATATCCATAATACATATACACGAATTTTACCAGCGACGTTCCCATTGAAAATTTGCGCCTATTTTTTCCCGTGAAAAACGTACAAAACCATATTCCTCATAGTTGGCCATGATTCACCCTTCGCTATTTATTTATTTATTTATTTTTTGGAGAATCAACAGCATGTTCTTACTTATAATAACTTAAAATAGCTATTTAATATATTATTAGACATGCCATTAACAGATTCCCACAGATAGAAACAAAGTTACAGTAAAACAAGTAAAAAACTAAGCTTGATACACAATAACAGCGGCAAGCGCCACTACATCTAATTAGAATTAAGTGCCTACTAACTTATTATTGGCAACATAATTTGAGAAGAAAATAATACAATATTTGAATAAATACCAAATGCAAGTGAGCCCCCAGATTATTTGAATTAAACAATAAATAAAATATTAATATGTTATACATAAAGTTATTCAATAAACTCAACTACTTAAATATATTAGTTATGTAATGTACCTAAAGATCAGACGACTCCTCGATGAAAAAGTTTTTAATTTTAGAGAAGCTACTGCAGAATAGGTCAATTTCCGATTCTGTGAAAATTCTGTTGTATGTGTTACATGCCCTTACCAAGAAACTATTTTGCCGGTAGTTACAGTTAGCGGAGGGAACGTGTAACAATGGCCTTTTACGAGTCAAGTGATACGGAAGTACGGAACCCTTAATGCTATCTTGGATAATATTTCCGGACTATCAATGGTTCCCCTTATAATTTTTGCAAGAAAGAGTACATCGGAGATATCTCGTCTCACATACAGAGGCAGTAAATGCAGCTTTGTGCATCTCTGCTCGTAAGGTAGACGAGGCAATTTAAATTTAAAACCTAGGAACCGAGTAAATCTTCGCTGTACTCTCTCAATAATAAATAAATTATATCTTAAGAATAAGGGCTCACCTTGGAAGATAAATGCAGAATATCAGCTGACCACGATAGATGTCTTAACAATTTATATAAACAATAATTTATATATAAACTATCCCCCTTATTCTCTCCAGTTCCTGAAGAAGCTGAACCGTCAAGAGCGCGTGGTAGAAGAGGTGAAGCTAGTACTGAAGCCGCACTACAACAAGAAACATGTCACCAAGGACGAATATAAGGACGTGCTGCGACGAGCCGTGCCTAAGGTAATATCGATTATATCTCGATCTATAAGTATATTTCTATGCACTCATCTACTATTTTAATAGCTTGCTTTTATGTTGAGCGTACAGGGTTGGTTTGGAATATTCAGGCAACATGATTGGCTATTACTGATGACACCACTCAGATTTACGTGACCTAAAAACAAGAATTTCTAATCTCTCTTCTAATTATTATACATATATAACACGTACCTTTCAGATTTGCCACAACAAATCCGGTGAGATTAACCCGACCAAGATCCAAAGTCTTGTGGAAGCGTACGTGAAGAAGATACGCAAGAAACACAAGCTGGGGCTAGCGTAGCAGACGGACGCCGACACCAGGCAACACGATGAATCGAGCGAATAAATCGAGTTATCGAAACTATTCGCGGGCTGGCAACACTGCATGAAAGCTCAAACAGAAATCCCGTGCCTTTAAAAAAATACTCTCGGTTAAAATGAGCGGCAATAATATATTTGTAAAGACTGTCAATTAATGCGCGTGCGCTGTTTTTTTGACGTTTTAATGTATTTTTATTTTTGCATCAACAGTTGAATGAAGTTAAAATAAGAATTCATGCAGGAATGTCCAGCATCGTGGAGGCTCTCAGTCGGCGCTCTATAGTGAAAGATGTCTATCAAATCTAGTATATTGTAATTATGAATAATATGTAATTTTAACTGACAATGTATTTTACTTAAGTGTTTTATTTAAATAAATAACTATAGAACGAGCTGCGATTTTATGTGTGGTGTAGGAACTAGATCATGTCTGTAGATAACAAATTAAATTTTAAATATAGCTTTTTGCAAATATGTTTAAATTTAATATGTCTTTTATGTTCGGCCCTGAGTTATGAACCCATATTTATAGAGAAACACATATCGAAAATTTATTTATCTTTATTGAATCACAAAAAAGACTATTTAAAAGTTACAAGCTGTCATGGCATACATGGCTAGTTTTTGGTATTGGTACACTAATAGTGGGGATTATAAATATCTAAACTAAAAGATTGCCGACAAAGCTGGAGGAACTTCATTTACTGTCTAATTTTACAAATTCACATCTCAAAATACAAAAATATACACATATAAGGCCATTGATGTAATCATATCAGTTCCTACCATTTTATCACTACCTATTTTAGAATACACATTTTTTTTTTCGTAAAGACTTGTTATTATTTTTCGAATTTTATTGCTTACATGACGACTGGGTTTACTAATAGTAGGCATGTAGATAAATCTCCATATTGGTAATCTCGATTTTCATCACATATAATCTTTTTCTGAACATTTTACACGCACGTGATTTCTTGGCGAAATTTTATTCCTAGTTTTCTCTGATTTTCGCTTCGGTAGTAAACAACTAAACACTTGGCATATTAACTGCATTTCCATGATCATACGTGCTTATGCATATTTCATCGCAGCAATGAACGCAGTTTATTATGCCAAGTGTATAAAATAAAAACACTTAAAAATCTACACAGCGTCAGCGAAGCCGACTTGCTTGGCTCCCATGTCGAATTCCGTGTAGAACTTGCCGATGAACACATCACCTAAGATCCACAGGGGGCCGTGGGGGGGCGGGATGTCCAGACCCATGAAGCCCGACAGACAGATCGTCTTACCGAACTGAGATACCTGTGAGAGGCAAAATAAATAAACGAATGGGTAGGTAACAAATAATAGCTACAACACGATTTTACAGCTTAGGTACAATAGTACTAGGGTAGGTGGATTAGGAGTTAGGACCATTTTTCGTTGGTGGTCGTGACAATGAAATAGGGGCTCTCACTGAGTTTAAATTGACATAATAATATTTCGGTCACATCTATGAACCGAGAATAATTATGTGTTCTTGGGAATCAAATTGGAGAAGTGCAGCTCAAAATACAAAAGAAGAGCAGAAAACACAGTTTGTTCAACAAACCTTCAACACGTAATCTTTCCCCTCCAACGTGAAGTCAGTGTTGCCAATCGTGAAGGTAATCTTGGGCAGGGTTGGCACCAGCGAACAATCCACTGCATACTGGCCGGCCATGACGGGCGTGGCGCCGATGGCCTCGTTGATGCCTTGAACCTCCTTGGTGGGGCCGGCGATGAGGGAAGTGCCCGTGTCGGCGATCGCTTGGCAACCCTGAGAATGTGGAGTTAGTAAATAACTTCATTTGTTTTCAGCTAGTTAGATACGTCAATCCCAGTTCTGTGGGATACGAGTATGAAATTTACAGGGCTAAAGAATACTCCGGAGGAAATCAGCAGGATGATTGCCACCTTCCGCTAGGAGACGGCACTTGAAGAAAGGATACTCCAGACAAGGACTTGAGGTTCATTCACAAACAATGCTGACCCTGGATTTCCATTCAGGGTTTCTTTTATTGTATATGGCAGACCAATCACATGAACTTTCAATATAGTAGTATAACTTTATTGTACATAAAACACTTACAATAGCTTGGGCTGGACCCTTCGAGCTTTACCTCCACAGTCGAGATATAAAAACTAAATAATTCCCTTGCTATGCTATAAAATCATCATAGATCTATACTCACGTCACTACAGAAGCCCTTCCCGTTGACCTTGATCCCGTCGGCCTTGAACTGCCAGTAGGTGGCGGAGGTGAGCGGCACGCGCGTGAACTGGCCGCGGTAGTGCGCCGGGTCCGAGCCGCCCAGGATCAACTCGCCGCCTTGAGCTGCCGACGGGTCTCTGTGGGTGTTCCTTGGTGTTATGATCGCCTGGTACTTTTAGTGATGGAATTTTAGGTTAGGTGAATGAAAAGGTATGGGAAATTAGAACCACACATCGAGATTATGAGTGCTTCGTATTTGTAGGGTGAATTTTTTTAGTTTAGGTGCATGAAAATAAAGGAAAATTAAGTTATAAGTAGGAGTAAGACGGGTCGCTGAAACACTATTGATTGTCTGGTAGTTGAGGAATGAAAGCGTATAGGAAATTAGGTTTCAGGAGACATAAAGTTATCGACTGAAGTAGCAGTGGTCTTAGAATTGATCCCAAGTTTTCAAGTGGAAACTAATAGTAACAAATATAAGTATAAGACGAGCACTGCTAGAGACTGAGGGAGCGGCTACAACGGCCTTCCTTATCCAGCCACTACACTAGTCATGTCATAACTAACCTGTTCAAATAGAAGCTGAACACCTTGTCCTTAACCAGCCCCTGCGCGACCATGTTATCAAACACCGGGGTAACTCCGTCCACGGCGATAGAGCTGAATGCCATGCCCAGGATTCCGTCAAACTTGGCGGCCACGAAGGCGAGCCCTGGCTCGGAGAGGGCTTCGGCGAATGTCTGGTCGCTCACTGTTATACCACCAAGCTGTGGGGTTAAGTTAGTATAAGGTTTTGAAAAAATGCAATATTTATTGCATGCGTGCTGATAAAGACGCCGATGGCAGCTACGTTACCAGGGAGATTGCATAGGCCCATCCACTGTTTACTTAATTCTTATTAATGTGCTTAAAGATCGAGTCAGTTCTGAAGTCGGACGAAATGGGATCGATCGGAGTCATAATAATGGAGTCAGATACCTATTGTAACATAAGTTCTAGTGTAGTATACCTATATTAAGTTACATAATTAATTAACTCATCAGCACCCTACACTCGATCACATGCATGTTATCGCTTTCGACTAACAACAGTACCTACTTACCTAAATACATTGGATACTTGGAATCTCAGAACTCTATTATCGTACAGGGTGTTGCAAAAAGGGTATAGTAAAAAAAAGGGTGCGAAAATTCACGAAAAAAATATAAAATATTCGCGAATTTCTAAAACTCATAGAACAAAAGTTGTTCAGAATGAACCCCTGAGTCACCCCCTTTCGGCTTAGTATTATACCCTTTTTGCAACACTCTGTATAACTACGTACAAGTTATACAATGTTTTTTTATACCTGGTCCTAGGAACCTATACCTAGATTAGTAACTAATTTTAATCAGTGCTTAGGTGCTACAGTTCCACTAATCGGTTAGTTACAGTGTTAATTAACACGGATTTGTTATACCTAGATTAGTAACTATTTTTAATCAGTGCTTAGGTGCTACAGTTCCATTATTCGGTTAGTTACAGTGTTAATTAACACGGATTTGTTTCAAGTTAACATTCTATGAATGTGTAACAAATTACCTACGGTGAGTACACTCTGTAATGCCACAATGGGATCAATTAAACTTATCAGAACAATTTCTTATTAGCCTCTCTTGAGATTCTTCAGTCAATACGTAAATACCTCTATAGGTATAATTATCTTTATTACAGCCTTCCGTATAGAAATCCAATTATTTAATAAGTATAGGATGATCCTAGATAATACTTATTTAATAATTACAAAAAAATTTTAGATGTATAATTATTTTAAACTTTTCTACTGCCATCAATATTAATAAAACTCTATTGGTTCAGGTATAAATAGGCGTTACCGGTCAGGCGAGCATATAATTATGTTAGAGTCTCATCTTCCTGCACTGCATGATTGATAAAAATACTTTATGTCCTAATTTCTATTTAAGTATAGTAAAGTTCAACTCCTCCCCCCCTAAAAATCAGTTATCAGCATAACTAGCACTCGTAACGTCTTGTTTTGCGGCCGGTATACATAGAATAGAATAGAATACGATCAATTTTGTAGTCCATGCATCGCGCTCACTCACATCGCGCACCCTCAAGAGCGAGCGCGACGGACTAGGTACACCCATGGAGTAGCCAGTACACATACCGTGACCTGGTCGGTGGACAGGAACCCGGAGAGGCTGCCGGAGCCGTACTGGATGGCGAAGTCCGAGCCGTTCTGGCGGTAGGTAGATGAACGACTGCTGTCGTATTTGTTGTGAAGCACTGGAGACAAAGAGTAGTGTACGAGTCAACATTTTATGATAGTTACAGCAAAGTTATGTGAAATTTCAGGACCTTGTTGTCTTTATTTTTCCCATGAATAACTCATTCTATTCTCTGCGCAGGTGAAGTACCTGCACCTGACTCTCTCGAATGCCTAAACTGCCTTCCTAAGCTTGGACCATTTCCCACCTCGTTGGTCCATTGCGGGTTAATGGGTTATCACATTTAGGTGTGCTAAATCTAGATATGCATGTTTCCTCACGATAATTTACGGGAAGGGATTCGAACCTGCATCTCTGACGTGTGAAGCGGTTCACCCGACGTTGCTACCAACTCTGAATAACTCTTTTGCTGATAAAATGTACTCACTGCAAGCGATGTTAGTGAAGTGGCACTTCTTGGAGGGCACCCACAGGTTGGAGGAGCCGGTGTCGAACACCACCTTGAACGTCTGCGGCGGCGTGCCGATCGTGATCGGCCCGTAGTATTGCGCCTAAACACAGAGTAGGTTTAGGTATAGATAAAAAACTGGTTTAAGTAATATTCTAGAGGTATTTTTCGGGGGTGTTAGTGTGTGCACCTGGGTCTCTCAATTGGAACCTTTGTAAAGTACAATTACGTATTTGTGCAATAAAGAATTAAATAAATAAATAAAGTAGGTACTTAAGGTATGGTCAGTTCAGCTTCATAAGTAGGTATACACTTTTGTACATTGTCAAACGAACTACAAAAAAAACAGGCAATATTTGAATAAATGAATGGGCCGTTCGTGCGTTTTACAAGGTACATAAGTAAAGTGTATAGCTGCTTATATTACATAGTTTACTGTAGGTAATAACGACTCACTCTAGCCGTTGTTAGACCGACTAGGCATCGGGAGCGAGTGGTTAAAGCGCTAACTAGCTGATAAGTAGATGGATAGCCAACAGCTTTTCAGAGCAGATGTCATTATCATCAGACAACTGAGCAGTAGATTAATGTTGTTAAAGTACCTACATACAGCACTCTCTGTTGCATCATTCTCGCAAACTAACAATATTATCCTAGTTAACTACTTACGAACACAAGAAAAGTGTTCATTTCATTGAATATTTCTATAAAAACTTTGTAATCAAACCAACCACATCATTAGATAGATAGATAGATAATTCTTTATTGCACACAAACACAGAAATTACACGAGGAAATACACAACATAGATGGTACAATTGGCGGCCTTATTACTAAGAGTAATTTCTTCCAGACTACCTCGGAGGAGAGAAATTATACATAAGAAAAAGGGGAGAGTGCAAAAAAATTACAAACATAACTTATACTTACAGGAAAATAATATTATAACACCTAATCTATACCTAGTAATAGGTAATATAAAATACATAAAACATACTTATATACTTGAATATATACATACTATTAAATATATAATAAATAAATATTATTCTGGCAAGGATAATAATTTATTATAATGTTTATTCAGCAGAGTTTTGAATGATGCAAGCGATGGTGCAAGTCTAATATCTGTGGGTAAATCATTCCACAACAATACGGCCTGGACAGTAAAAGATTTGCTGTAGAATTTCGTTTTATGTTCAGGAATATTCAGCCTGAGATTCTGCGATGAACGAAGGGTACAGCTGTGGGTAGAGCAACGCATCCCAAAACATCATTGTGATTTTTCTTTGTTTGTTATTTATTTACAAGTTGAACTCAAGTACATGGTACTTGTATGTAAACACAATATGTACATAGAAGTCAGATAATACATGAGGAAAGGGCATAAAGGTTATCTTATTTCTCAGACAAACATAAATATCACATTACCTATACCTACCTACTTGGGTGGATACAAAATTCGTTTAAATATTGTTTAAAAAGTTATAACAAATGGCAGGGTCATTGTGATCTAAGTAGGACAAATGAGCAACTTGTAAGCATATTTCATTTGAAACCTAAGTATGGCTTCATTGGAAGTACAAATTAGTACAATAGCTGGTATGGTGGACTTGTATGACAATGAGTTATGAGGCTTATGAGCTTACCTACAAAGGCTTTAACTACAGATAGCAGTTAGGTAATATCAAGAAATCTTTGTAATAATGATATTGGAATGCCTTGAGATAAGTACTAGTTAGTAGAAAATTTAAATTGAAATTTAAAAAATATTTAACAGTAAACATCTAAATATTTCAAGTAACTACAATAGATCCAGAAATGACCAACTTATAAAGCTCTTCAAAAGTTGGGTTGGTGAATATCTGGCCAACCATGCTTTCACAGGAGAATATTTTGATAATCATTTTTTTGCTCTCAGTAGCAGCTGAGAAAGGCTGTGGAATTTTTTGGAAAAGGAATTACAGCTGGTTGTAAATCATTATGTTTAAAGTGAAAATAAAACTTAACAAAGACTTAAACTCCCTATGTTGTATAAATAGGTAGCTCAAAGGAAATCATATTAGAAAGCTATAAATCGCATCCAGTGGCGTACGTTCAGCAGTGGACTGCTATAGGCTGAAGAAGCAGAAGAAGATATTGGTGACTCACATCAAGGTAGTTGGAGAGCGGCTCGGGCGTGGGCCCAGAGACGGAGTAGCGAAGGTGCAGCTGGTGCAGCTCCGTGCCGACCTCCCTCAGCGCATGACGAACCGTCTGCATGCGGTACAGGGGCACCCTGAAACAAGACAAAACTACCTATCATCACATTCATCACGCCATCATTGCGACTGACAATGAAAGAGCACTTACCTAACGAACCCGGCCGCGCAGGTCACGGCCAGCGCCAGGAAAAGCGGCAATAAACCCGACATCATCATAGTTTCTGCAAGTCACTTGTCTGGAAAACAGACGAGCGAAATCAATATTTTACAGTCACAAGCGTGCGGTAATGAATGTAGTAATTAGCCGCGAGCACTCACCGCTGAAGCGACGTTTCTCTTTCGCCGCTCGAGAGGATATACCGTCGTATTTGTCCGTTCGCAAACAAACAAAATAATCAAATCAAATTACCCGGCGATCAGTCGATAAATACAAAGCGGGGAATGCGGGACGGAGGGGGGGGACATTTGACACTTGTGACGTTTAAAAGTATAGTAATGGTAGTGATGTAGTCAGTAACGAATATAATTTAAATCATTCGATAACACGGAATCGATTACTTTCTACTCTTATTTGCCAGGCTGTATATTTTGCTTTGTACATTATCATACAAATTAAACATTTCTGCAAATTCCATTACTAAATTTTAATAAACAATATCGTTAGCACAGCATATTCTCTCATAGTTCTTAAATCCCTCCCACCTGCGTTATTTCCAAGAGTTACTACTTACCTTAGGGCTAGGGAATCTAGGGATATGGGTTCAAATCACACATGGTTGATGGTACGTATTACATATGTTAGGTATTATCACCATGTTTTTCTTTCCTTCATCGTAAGAGCGATTGTCTAGCAACTTACACATAACTTATAATACCTACAGCTCTACCACCACCACCACCACCACCACTATGCTTCCTTGGTAGGCAAAGCTGCATTGGTGTTGCTAACAGCCTGTGCAGACGAGGGACTTCTCCAACGATATACTGAAGTGGTTTACTAAGCCGAAATGGGATGACTCTGGGAATGATCACTTTGGCAACACCTGTAGATCTCTTATAAATAACGGGGATACTTTATTTATGTCCTGTATGTGTCTTATTCGATATATGTAATTTATATGACATCTATTATATCAACGCACCTAACTCCCCGCGGGGCAGTACCTCCTCTGCTAAACCTTTGATAAAGAAAATATGAATGGGTGGTAATTTAAACTACAACTCCGATCTTATGGTTATATTTTTTATGAAATAACAATCATTATTTTAAATTTGGCTTCATAGCCCGTTTCCATTTATTATTGTACAACAATCAATATGTACTAATTATCTAATATTTAATATAATAATAACACACACACACGCCATAGTTCTATCGAAATATACAACCAGTAGAAGTTAACAGAGCTCTGCTCTGAAGAAAAACCCTTACCTACTAAAAGTATTAGTACATTTTCTAAGTCAGTTAAATATAAATAATTTTATACAAGGGTCAATGGCTCAGACGCACGCTGCTCTTTGCGGTTAAATGTACTTAGAGTAAGGCACTAGTGAAAATTGAACTTGTAAACATCGCAATTATATATAGATTAATATAAGATAATGGATAGAAAGGCGGAACATTTACGAGGGATACTTTGCGATTTAAATTCCCAACAAAATATACAGGATATGGGGATTATACCATAGTAATAAAGGTATTGTAATCCAAATACGCACGAACTGTTCAAAATGATGAATGAACTGCCGGTTTCAATACTCTATATATGGATAGCTGATAGTTACTATCATAGTATCATACGATTTTGACGCATAAAAAGTTGCATTCTGTCAAAATCATATGAAAGTAATTATCAGCTATGGATAGTTATTGAAACTGGCAGTAAAAGATCCCACTTTCGATTACAATACCACTTTTCCAACAAGGTGTATTTAAAATGTATACAAAAATATATGTGTAAAATTGATTTGTAAATAAATTATAGATTCTTACTTATTTACAAGCAGAGATACGTACTGTAAAATTCGTTTAGTTTTTTGTGTTGCGGTATTATGCACCTACCTACTCCTTTCTTAAATATCATGCATTTAAATGCAAATATAATATAATTTTATGAATAACACTAGTGTTTGACTTAAATGTAAGATGATTGGACGGCACATCAAATTGTTTTGCCTTACGTTAATTTTGAGAAGAAAAATGAATGATAATGGAATGAATGAGATCAGATAAGTTATATTCATAGGAAACATGCTCGCGATAGTACCGTAGTGTAAATACTAGGTAGGTACTATGTAAGTATATAAAGTTTTGTACCGATTTAAAGTTAAATTATGGCTTAAATAGTCCGCATGAGTGTCCACGTGAGGCTGTGTGAGGTAGATAGTCACTAACGATAACAGCTGGTGCAGACAAGGGACTTTCGTGTTAGTGTACATTTCGTTATTCGACACAATTTAAAATTTATAAGAGATCCGTTATTTACTTTATCGACGGACAAAAGTCCCCGGAGGTCAATACAACGTCTGTGCAAGCCTTAAAAAATATCGCCTCAAACCATCACATACGTTTTAGGTGTGGAATTAATCTCCGGGCGGCTTTTATAAATATTGTCAGTGACAGCCACGCGTGGAGACAGAGCCGCGAGCGCCGAGCCAGAAACGATAATTTAGCACCAATATTCTACAAAAGCGAATAACTGTTTAGTTGTTCTCGTTTTAGAACACATTAATACTACTCAGTAACTGTTATACACGAGCACACTAAAGAGCCATTCAACATATTTCAAAGCATTCACATCGTTAATAATACCTACATTGTAAAACTTACTCTTACTTAATAAAATATATTATCTTAATTTTTCGTACTCTATATGTACAAATTGCAACTATATACATATATAGAAATAGCTTCTTATATTCACAAGATATTCTTCGTCAGTGCCATATAAATTGCTGGCAATAAAATATAGATTGACTAAGTTATATGCATAATAAAATTTTACAACAGAAAATACCACATTTACTTGTATTTGCAGTAAAGATCTTGTTACTAAAGACTTACGTTATTAATCACTGGTACACATTCAGCAAACGAGGCTACAAAAAAGAACCCGCTATAAAAATAAAGCAAAATCTGCGAAGTAGTACAATAACTATGTACCTACTGCACATGATACTGTGGAATGAAGCATGCAATAAAACAGCAAGCTTCTTTATAATGAACAGAGCATCTAAAGGTCTGTTAATTTATACATATAATAATCCATTTTTACCCATAAAAGTGGTCACGTAATTATTTTACATCTAGTTATTATAGCTAGTCTTTTAATAATAGAAATAACCTCCATTTTAAATATACTTTGTTAATAACAGCAATTTATTTACAATTACAATATCTTCCATTTATCATGATATCTCACACACTTATTTATGCATTATGCACTTAACAATTTGGTAGATTTAGCACAAGATTCTGAGCTTTGCTTATGATAGAAATTAAAAGCATGTCATAGGCGGTAACTAGTGTCGCTACCATCAATTAGCCAAGTATACAAATAATGATATTCCAAAAATATCATTGGGGTACATATCAGGATTTGAAGGTAAGTATTATTAAAAGTTTAATGACCATACTACCTAATACCCTGTAGCACAATAGTTTGTTGGTCTACAGTCACTGAACCTTTCCACATGTATATCTTCACTATCACTAACACATGCCAGTTATAACCTTATTGCTACACTTCAGCATATTTAATCCATTTCCTCTCGTCATACACATCGTAATCAGAGGACTAGTATCGCATCCACTCTACGATACATGAAACCTTCAGAAGGACACACATAAAGATTTACTCAGGAGCATTTCTTCGCACTGAAGCTTTATTTAATCCAATATCACTTCAAGCATAACTTTCTCAGTTACCCTCCGTGTGAATGGTACTTAGTCTGAGCGCCATCGGCGTCGCGGCTCGTGTGTCATATGGTGGAGGGGGGTGGCGGCATGGCCGCGGCGTCGTCTCAGCTGGCGGCCGCCCGGGGCCCGCGGCGCGCGGGGGGGCGGGGGGCGCAGGGCGCGGCGGGGGCGGGAGCGGGGGCGTCCTCCGCCTCCGCCACGGCCGCCACGCGCTGCTGGTCCAGTGAGAGCACGCGTAGGCTCGCAGAGTTGACTGAAAGTGGTGCGCCTTGCACTATTTCTATGTTGCCAGCGTTAGCCTGTGGAGAGTAAGATTGTTTGGTTAGACGACGCAGGGCTGTTGATGCCACTGTTTAATACATATAAATGGTTTTTGCGTTTAACTTTTAAATTCTCCTGCCAATAATACTGAGTGTTATTTTATACATACACATGTAATATATATTTTTTATATGTAATATTATTTTATATTATCCGTAAAACATACATATCCACTATACTTACAAGAAACAGCGTAGCCAGAAACAGCTTAGACACATCGAGCGGATCCTCAGCCGTATCCCTCAGCATGTCACTGAGCGGCGTGCTAGCTGGTTCCGTGGGCGGGGGCAAGGCCCGTAATACTCGGTCGGCCAACACTCTCACGTCGACTGCCTTTTGTTGTTCGGCGCGGGCCACCACGCCGGCACGCCACGCCGCCCAATCCGCGGCCGTGTCCATGGTTGTAGACTGTTGGGGTAGAGGGATGGTCAATATTTTAATGTAGAATGTGCCCGTATTATGATTTTTTCGGTGCTATAAAATATAATTAAATGAAAAAAAAATATAAAAAAAATCTCCCACTTCGAGCTATACCCTAAACAGGTAGACTGTATAACTATAGTATAGTGCGCTGCTTTGGCTATGAGAGGTCTATCTATGTCTTGCAGTGGACGATCATGGGCTGATGATGGTCATGATTAATGTCACGCTATATATCTTTCAACATCATACATTATGGCAAAGTATACACACAGCAACATCCACTCATCAACTTGTATAAAAAAACAAACTAACCGCAATAGTAGTAATAGCCGTATCGTCGACCCGGCTCGCGTCCGAGTCGCCCAGAGAGCTCTGTTCGAAGAAACCGTCGTCGTCGCTCTCTCGTGCGTCCGGACCGTCCACCGCCGTCGCCGACGCCTCTCGACGCGACCAGCCCATGAAGCCTGGAACATGAGGGGAGGAGATTAAGGATTTGTCATTGATAACGTGTAGGTAATTAATCATTAAATATAATTAATTAATAATACAGATTATTATGATAAGTAATACCTAAGAACAGAACATTCGGGATAAAAGGATCTACGATACAAAAAGAACGAAATTAAAATCAATCATATAGGCACGCAATGACAACGTAATTGTGTTTGAAGCCTCGTTTTTGTTTTATTTATGTTATTATAAATATAAAATGTTATCTTCAGCAGCAGACAGCAAATAAAAGTAGGCAAATTTGTTTAACATACAATACTGCATGCCGAATATGTAACAACAGTAGAAAATTATACTTACAGACAATTTCGAAGTCAAAGCCTCGGAAAGCTACAGAACACACAAAACTGATAGTAAAATTTCGTTTCGTTTCAGTTTTGTGATTTACAATACTAATTATAAAATCCTATTTGGAGACCCATTCATTGAGAATATATCCTCTTACCAACGGCTTTGAGTTCCAAGACAAGTCAGTGTTCACATAACGATGAGGAATTTGTTATGCATGGATCATCAAGTGTTGGTTTACGATTTTAATGCACCAAGATTTTTTTCAACTTTATATTACTAGCCTGGACCGGGCAAGACTACCTCCATACAAATCACCAGCCTATGCTCAACGTACATATGCACAATATATTATTACGTACCATCTTCGTCTGGCTGTAGTTCTCTAAGTCGTTGTCTCGTGGCGAGTATTTCCTCTCGTCGAGCTTGCACTATAGAACTGACCCACCGCGGCGGGAGGGAGAAGTCTTGGAGTGTGCAGAGCGCGCGGCGACCCTCTGTGGAAGGGAATAGAGGTTAATTTTGGAGTTACGGACGGTGAGTTATAGGATAGTGGGATTTAATGCATAAACATAAAGCAATGAAAAATGCATAAAGATTTAATTTAGGAATCGGGAAGAATAACCCTGCAATTTTGGTGCTTCACTCAGTGTACTAACCGCACCATCCGGCATTAATTTGGCAATAGTAGTACACTAAAATAGAAAGAAGCTTACTTTTATTAATCGTCATCTTGACGCAACCAACAAAAGCGATGACCTCGGCCGGTTGATTTCTTTTCCGTCTCTTCGAAGGAGGTGGCATGTTTTCCGTTTCATCCCTTTCTAACATTTGTAGCTCTCCTTCGCTCATGGCCGGGATTGGTGTAGAGGCGCAGGGGGGCGGAGACATTTCCTCGCACATGATTGGCGGAAGCATCGGCGGCGGTGTGGAAGGGGGCGGGGGGGCTACTGCCTCGATGGCAGCTTGCAACTCTTGTAAGGGTACCGGTCGTACTGATTGCGACATGCCATCGGCTAAGTTCTTCAAGCCTTCTATTAGGAACCCATTCTGTGGAGTGATGATGCTGTTATTGATTATTTGTACGTTATTTTTATAATAGACCTATAAATTGTTAGGGTGTGTAAAACAATGGTCTAAGGGTGCAAGAAAGGGGCTTCTCTGAGTGAGGTTTCAACTGAGCCTTAAATACGTCTAGCGCATTCTGGGCCCTGCTCACTGACTATTCATTAAACCACAGTGAAAAATGCTTGGCCAGCTCTATTCGTTGTAACTGGCATTTGGCCTTTTACGCTATTAAAAAAACAGACATGCCTTCAAGAAAATTTCTTATTGGTTTTGAGCTGCTGCACATTTATGTATGTATTCTTATTTATTACTCACATGTAACCTCCACGTGACGTGGAAGTCCTGCAGCAGGCCGATGGGCTCCCCGTTGTAGTCGGTGAGCGGGCAGTCGCGTGAAGTCATCACTCGCGGCTCCAGCTCCAGGTATAATCTGTGGAACGGGAAGTTACAAGTTTAAATATGTGATTAACCTTCTGTTTCTTGAGCTATGCTATATTTGATAAACCATACCATCTGGGTTGTTTTATTTTTATTTGTGGGCAATCTATGCTATTACTCCACAGATAGTTTTGTCTTCGTGGGACCTTCACCATGGTCTTACTACTATACCTAACGTCCAACCTGCATCCTCAACTGAACATGTAAGGAACCCATTACCTTGATTTTATTATCCATCCTTTCTACCTTTCCCAGGTCACCAATGCAGCAACCTAGAGAATTCTAATGCATTTATTGGTATTCTGTATGTCTACAACAATAAAGGTGTTTTTCCTACCTAGGTAGAGTGGGCGGTGGCCGCGCGATATCTGCTTTCCTGGTGGCACTAGACTCTGGAGTGAGCTCCGGAGGCTCGAAGTTGTCTAACGACGCAGATACCTTCCAGTGCCAGAGTAGGTATATTGCGCGCTCTCTCTCGAACCCACGTTATTTGATCATTGTTATAGAGAGAGGGAGAGAGAGAGAGAGAGAGAGAGAGAGAGAGAGAGAGAGAGAGAGAGAGAGATACGGACCTAGGTAGAGTGGGCGGTGGCCTCGCCGTGTCTGCCTCCCGTGTAGCGCTAGAAGCTGGCGTAAGCTCCAGAGGCTCGAAGTTGGCGACAGACGTGGATACTTTGCGGCGGCGACGCGAGCCCGCCGGCGTGGAGACTTCTTCTGAGGTTGATGGCTCATCACTGGGAAACATTAAGAATAATGCTATACGTATTGACGATCAAATGTTGTAGTGGTTAGTGACCCCGACTGCTATGCCGAAGGTCACGGGTTCGATTCCCGGCCGGGACAGATATTTGTACTTGGGTCTTGTACAATATAATAAATTATGTATGTGTGAAGAAACATTAACATTCAAGTTTTATGTGATGTTATCATTAACAATATGACCTACACATACATTGCACATACCTAAAGTGTACATATTGGTTTATACCTAATGATTAAACTAGTCATCTGTCGCGAACGGCGATTCCAATTATTGGATGCTAGGCAAAAAACATCCTATTTATAGATCACCACACCACGCCCACATGCTATCAGAAATCACACGCAAAATCAATAAAATTATGAATCGTTTAAACTTCGGTTTTTTTAATTACTAGAATTATTTATAATAAATGTTATGTAACAGGTACCGTTTATAGTCTAATGCATTACATTGTATAGTTTAATGCATAATTCAACGTACCTTCAAAACTTACACATAATATAAAACAGAAGTTTTGCACAATGCATAAAATAATCATTCAAGTATTACTCCTACAGACAATAATTACACAGGTGATCAGTGATATTTAGTGCAATGAACTGTATTACATTATATGTATTATTTACTTTTCCGCCTTTATACAACTCAAACAGCACACAATTATCTGTTGTTAATTTAAAACTAGAACAGTTTTTATTGAATAAACTGTTGTCTGACTCAGTTAAAGGTTTTGGTATGTTTTTTTTATAGGTATAAGTGTCATACTACTGAAACTACTTGCTTCAGTTTACTTAATAATTTGCAGGAAAATACAGTTAAAATTGTTTATCTAAACTGATATCATGTACAGTTTAATCTCTAGAAAGAAAGAAATGTTGTCCATTTACTTACGGGTTTGACTGTCTTTGTGTGCAATAAAAGAAAAATACAATTGATTAATTATCAGATAAATTTACACGGAAACTAACCAAACTTGTCTTTGATAGGTTTACAGAGATCACTAACAATCAGGCATGCAGGATGTTACTGCAACATCAAACAAAACTTGTCCATTTATATTTCCCTTTCAGAGACCATCTTACTTTCCAACTTTTGACAAATAGGATTCAGGAGAATGGGTAAAAATACATAATTTTATGTATTGTCATTGTAATCAATGTATGACACAGGTGCATTCCATTCCTTGGTTGGCATAGGCTCATAAGTCTAGCAGGTTACAGTATATTGTTACCACACTATATTATTAGCTTTGATATTCTCTTTTATCATACATAACAAGATCAAATCTCAAATACTCACTGTGTATGTGTCTGCAGAGAGTCACTGACACTAAGCACATGTTGGTAGAGGAAGTCGACCTTGCGTCCATAGATGCAGGCGGACTGCTGCAGTAGCAGGGCGAGCTCGGCATAGTTTGGTGCACCGTGGGTGCTGAGGCCTCCGTCTTCCTCCTCTAGTGCGTGTAGACCCGCCTCCGTCAGGTACTCCTCCAATAACTGGCCAGCGAGGACAAATATTCTTAATAATTTGTTTCTTTCTAGTAAAAATAGTTTGTGTTGAAGTTTATTAAGTATTTGTTTCTGAGTGTGTGACCTTTTATAAGATCTTAAGTGATAAAATACAAAGGTTTATAATTAAATAGAGGTAGTGGTTGTATTAAATGAAATGGCTATGCTTACTGTGTACTGAGGTTTTACAGTACTTTTTTATTGCCAATCTCCACTCAGTTAAGTCAGTAGGAAGCAAGGTTATAACCAATTTATTTAAACAGTGAATAAATTAAACAAATAATGGACTTTGTATGCATATTCTTTCACATGAAAATTCACTCTTCCTATTCATTTTAGAACTTGGGCTTTGGTTTTGTTTCAATAATTTAAATAAAATATAAAAGCTACATACAGGTTACAAGTGTTTTGTATTTGTCTGTGGAAAAGAGCCTCTTGCAACGTTATCTTCCAAAGATAAACAAACCTTGTTATGTAAAATTTCTGAAACTAACTTACCGCAGCTACTGTCTTGCAAATTGGAATACTTGTTTATTTAAGCATTTTGTGTTTCCTACTATTGTTTCACTATGTTAGCTATGCATTTCATGCCCTTATGTCTGTTTAGGGGGGATGTAAACAGAGTTATGTCAACAAGGAAGTTGTCATTTTCGGGAGGGGGGTTAGTGGAGGGGCAGTTTCAAGGCTCTAGGTGGCAAAATTTAAGTACCAGGCGCCCAGGAAAGGCTGGGAGGTGGTGTATAGCAGCTGCAACATGCATGCGAGGACTCACCGCGCTCAGGTCGGTGTCGAAGCTCCGTCGCGCGTCGCTGATGGGCTTCATCAGCTCCGCGACAATTTCTTCCAGCCGTTGTGAATTCATGCTCCAACGTTTTTCCCGCCGTGAAATTAGATCCCTGAAAACAGCGTGCCTCCATTGATGATAACATTACTGAAAAGCGACGCTGGGAGCGCAGGCATCGGTGGCGCGAAACCTTCTGTCAACGACCCCGTTTTGATTTCGGAAAATGCATTGCGAAATTACCACGGCCACAAGGCCTATAAAGTTTGCACAAGTTAAGTAAATATACCTTGGCGTCTCATCGAAGTCGGCGTCCATTTTATATTCATAAAATCCGATTAGGAAGAACGTAATAACAACGGTGGCCATTTATTTATGTTTTGGAAAGGAGACATTCCCGCTCGCTGTCAAACAAAACAACGCTGTGCGCGCGCATGTTCGTTCGCATTCGTCGACTGTTTTGTCTATGGTTTACGAAGAAAAACTTTTTACATTTATGTTATCGCGTAAAATAAAATAAAACATTAAAATGTAATAATTATATTAAAATGATTGCATAATTTTGGAAATAATACCTCCCTGAAAAAGATTATTTCAAAATGTGTTGACTGTTCCATCCTCAGAATAATAATGGCACATGGCATCTTTAACAACGATTCATTCATTCAATCCTTTTTGGTAAGCAGGCAAGGAACATAAAACTTAATAGACTACTTCTTTAAAGGACTTTATTACTGAGCCAGAGCTACAGCCTGGCAAATAAGAGCAAAATACGGAAATAGGAGTTAACAAAATTAACTCCCGCGCTACTCAAGTTTGATAGACGCGGTGCTACACGCGCAGTAATAAATTACACACATGCAGTAACGTGACTTTTATATTGAAATTCCAGTGTTTGCAGTTGAAGCGCGGACTTTATATAGTTAAACTAGAAACGCTTTCTGCAAGCTTGATGATATCAGACCTCAGAATAATAATGGTCTCTCGACTCTCCCGCTCCAGGAACAAATTATAGGGACTTTATCGTAAATCCATAAAACACCTTAACCAAATTAAAGTTTTGACGTGTTCAAATTAAAATTTGTAGCTTCGGAATCGCTACAGCTAAGACTACATTATGGATAAAGATAATACATCGTCTTTGAATGAGAAGAATTGAACAAATCTATAGTCTAGATTCTAGCTTCATGATTTAATAATTATCAGGAACATTTATATCCCATTCCAAAGAGAAAGACATTTGATACAAAAAAACTACCCTTCATCAAATGGAATAAGGGTTCTGTCAGATGTCTTTCCCTGTGGAATGGGATATAGGAAAGTAGGCAAGCTATAACAGTAAAGAAAAATCGTGAAAATCTATGAACTTTACAGAGTTAAAACTTCCTTCTTTTTATTGCGAAAATAAGGGCTAAAATATTATTTGTATTTACAAAGTTTAAACATTCAAGACAAAATTAAAATAAACTTAGCAATATTTTTTAATTTTTGATAGCGTTGCTAGCAGGTTTCCCTGTGGTTGCTATGACTCCTACTATCAGGGCCGTGATGGTGAATCCTTGTGCAACAATTCGCAGCCTCATCATCTGCTGTGACATCTTCCTCCTGCCTTGTCTGAAGTTCCAGAGACCATAAGACAGTGCTCCCGTAGTCAAAAGACAACCTGAAATGTATTATGCAGTTAATATAATAAAATTATATGTTCAAACCAGATATTTTCATTTCTTATGTTTACCATAAAGGCTGAAATGATGATGATGATGATAACAAACAGAAGACCAATGATTATAAGCAAAAGTGGGTACAATCAGAACAGAATTTCAATATTATGCGGAGTCATCTCACTTTTGAAATAAATAACATAAGACTAATCTTAAGATAAATGCTTAAATTCAATAGACGAATGTAGTTTTACCTAAAGGAACAAATGGGTTTTCATAGAACTTCCTGGCGAATTTGTCACTGGTAGACTCAGTTTGAGGGCCATCTCCTCCCATATCTTTGCGGAGCTGCACCCAGTCCAAGTCTGTCGGAGGTGGCTCGATCGACATCTTGAAGATATTAAGACTTTTCCCTTTTACGACTTAGCTACCGGGCACTATAGGTACTTTATTATTTATTTTTGTGATTGTGTAATGCAATGTCGAGTGAACGTTGACATTAGTCATTAGAACTTGACAGCTGACAGTTAAAATATTTTTTTTACATCTGGCAATCATAAAGAATCGATTATTTCTCCACAGATTGTAAATATCGAACCGGAAGTCAATAATTCACTCGTTGCTAACTTCAGGGGTATATTCCTTTCATTCATTCTTTTACTTGAGATTTGACGTTTCAATTTTATTCATTCACCTTATTTCGGTCAATCAACGTGGTGTTTTGGTTGTTCGTTAATATTTTTTGCTTGTGCTATTTAAGTTTATAAAGATGTTATTTAGCAACATTACTATTGAACAAATTGTAAGTATAAACTATTTGATCACATAGATGCTTCATTTCCTTAAGTTTGGCCAAAACTTCTATGGTCGTTGAATTAAGTAAAATAGGTACATCTGTTGTAGAATGTGCTTAGGAAAATGGACCTGAAATTACAGTTGTATTCTGTACAACTGTAATTAGTTCATTCACAATAGTAGTATCACTGACGATCATAATAAAAATTCATTAAACCCTTTTTTAAATTATGTTAACATAACATTAATTCGTGAATAACCTACTGACATTCTATTGATAGGGTCTTCCTATTCATGCCAAACATGCTCACAGTATTCTGAAGACCGTAATACATATATAATTGTGATATAAGATGATCGAGCTGCTTTCAGTTAAAAACCATGAGTTCACATTTTATATAAATCTACCTACTTCTTTTTCGTTTTGACGGATTATGACGGATATCTAGTGGTCGTAACCGTAACGTAAATAGATACATAGGTACTACCGTAAGAGTTCACTTGATACTTGGGCTAACACATTAGTAATATAAATCCAGTGAAATCTCAAGTCTACTCCTGGAGCTCTGTATCTAGTTCACAAGTTAACTCATGCATGTAGTATCTATACCCAACATGACCCATCCTTATCCTGTTAACCACCTGAAGAGAAGGTTACTCATATATTATTTTATTGTTATAGTTATAGTATACTAGCTGTTCCCGCGCGCTTCGCTTCGCCTTAAAAAGTTTTCCCGTGGGAATTCCGGGATAAAAAGTAGCCTATGTTCTTTCCCAGGGTCTAGACCATATGTATACCAAATTTCATTCAAATCCGTTCAGTAGTTTTGGCGTGAAAGCGTAACAGACAGACAGACAGACACAGTTACTTTCGCATTTATAATATTAGTAAGGATTGTACACAAACAGGTAGACTCACTTGGAAGTCACCTCAGACTACCCCTTATGAGGATTACAATATTATTAGCACTATGTATTTTTGTATTGTAATAAATAGTCTGATATTAAGTTTCACAGAAAAAAAAATGGTATTCGCTTGATATGAGCTTTTAGGGTTGTTTCCCTAACTATCAGAAGGAGGAGTGGTGACCCGAAATGAAATGCGTGTTCTTACTTGACCATATTTATTTGCACGTAAGTGCCAAGCACGACTCTACAACCGACTGAAGTACAAGTCCACAGATACATAGTTAGTTACATTGATACAAATGCATCTGATGTAGGAATGGAATGGATGGATCTGAGCATTTTAAATTCTTCATTATTTTATGTGTGTAAATACTGTTTTTTTTCTTTCCAGATGGCATCTTCCCCCCTTTGTTTGAAATCTAGTGAATCCCAAAGGGTCTCTTGAGACATTCTCACTAGTTAAATCTAGTTTAAGTTTTTTTTGTAAATTAATTCCCACATTTTATTAAATTCAATGTCACTTTTTAACTCCGCCAACTGAGGCAATCTTATCACTCCTGCTCAAGATAAGTGTAATATTATTATTATCATCTTCAGTTGTAGGCAAGCCGCCACACAGTTTCAACGTTACTAGTGTTTTATATATATTTGTTTCTTTGCCAAATTAATTTGGTTTATTCTCAGTACTGTTTTATTTTTGAAAAGTTTCTATTATCACAATCACAATGGCATCTTCAGACCCTGAAATTAAGGATGGATTCACTCTACCTGCTTGGATGAAGGCAAAACCAACCAAGTGAGTACCTTTTAAATATACATAGTTATCCTTTTACATAAAACTAAGTAATGCATAATATGTACGAAAAAAGTATGTCAAAAGTAGTAGCTCAAGGAATCCTTTGTGTCTTTGTACCTATAGTCTTTTATATATTTTATAATTAAAGTATTTGATATTAGTAATCATACAATTAGTATTAAATCAATAACATTATTTATACCGTGTTTTATACTTATAGTATCAAAGTAGTTGGATAAAGAAAAATGTCTCAATATAAGAGAAATATTTTTTTCCTCCTAAAACAGGTTTATGAAAGAGCAAGTTTCTGATGTTTTGTGACTCATTATGTGCCAAGTGGGTTACTTGTTTGAGAACCAACCACATATGGATTTCCTATCTGCCACACAAATATCTGGCAAAGTCCCCAATACCACTTTTGTATTGCAGAGGGGACCAATATCTGAGTGGCCAGCTGTACATAGAAATGAAATAGGCAAAGAACTATGGTTGGAAAAATATACCTAGGTCATGGTCATGGCTAAACACTGATAATATCAAAACACAAGTTAAAGTATTTCTGCCATGTCTTTAATAGCTTAATTTTAAAGAGTTAAAATATAGTTTTTTTGGGTAAATCCCAGTACTGTACACAGTACTGTATGCCTACTAAGTGTTCGTATTTACGCCTACAGAGAAGAACTCTTTTTTTTAATGAGACTTATAATTATGAGCCCGCAACTTAGGTGGGATAGACACTCAAAGGATTCACGCGCCGTCGACATAAGAATATTTTTAATAGCTTTTCCAGCAGTAATATGCTATGCTATATCAACTTAACAATTCTCTCAATTATTATTAGAATTCAAGACACGTCTTGGCATGAGGTGAGCAGCACATGTTATGCAAATATCGCTTTATTTGCCGGGTACATATAAACGCAATTACATTACAATAATCGATATTGCTCTTGGCGTATCATCAAATCCATTGATTCCACAATGTCCTCCTGTTCAAATAGACTGAATGGTGTCGCGTCAAACATTTACCAAGAACTTGAACTTGTTGCGAATGTGCACTCAAGGTTATTTACTTATTACCTACTTTCGATTGTACTTTTTGCTACAATGGAAATTTGGATGAAATTTTAGTTACTTAGACGAAGGTTCAACGGTTATTCTGGCATCAGTTCGTTCCATCAGTACAGTCAGGTTTTAACTGACGCATAAAAAATGAATGAAAAAATATAATTTATAAATATATATATAAATATATATTATATTTATAATATATTTATATATATTTATAAATATAATAATAATAATATAAATATAATTTATAATTAAAAATATAAATATAATAATAATAATATAAATATAATTTATAAATAAAATTTTCGTTATTTTGGACCATTATGCATCAGTCTGTCAGTCAACCGGTTAGACAATAATTCTTCCGTCATTCTGAGCAGACTGATAGACTAGGAAGTTGAGCTAATCAATAACTCACACAGTTTTGTTGCTGCATGACAGATTTAGAAACGATGATTATGTTGAAATCGTTATCTTATCGCGTCCAGTCGATGATAATATTTTTATACTTACTCTACTTTCCAATAAAAGAAGAGGTAATTTATTTCTGGCCGATACATAATTCTGGTACTTAGATGTCGCAGGCATTTTGTAAGATCTCGCCGTTTACATACGGCGTCGTCAGTTTACAAACGCTCGCTGTTTTGTAATATGCCGAAGGCAAAATGTATACTGCCGTGTCATTTTATAGTATGCCACAACATTTCATTGACAATCCATACGCCGTTTACATAATGCCGCGGCAAATTGAAGAATTTAGTTCTGGTTCTTACCACGCGCGGCGCTGTTGATCACAACAACAAAAATGGTGTCAAGTAGTGGTTCTGTGACTAAATAAATACTCAAAACAGTGCAAATATTATGAGTGTAGAAGCATTTTCAACAAATAATAGTGACTTTAAAGTCATTTATTACAGTGCAGGAGCAGTAAAAAGGCCGTAAACAAACGACAAAGTTTTTGAGGTTATCCCGCACTTAAAAACTACTACGTTATCCATAAATCCCGGTGTACGGAGGACACATGCAGGATATTAATTTAGAGCTTCATAAATTGTTTAGTAAAGGGTTTAGCGTTTTCCTAAAGTTAGTGCATTTGGGCACCAGTGTTTGTTTTTATCTGGAAATGCCTAGTTTTATTGTTCTGTATAAATGGCTACATTTTTATTTAAATGTATCTATTTATTAAATATTTAAACTTATGTAGGACCTGCTTAGATACCTACTTTAGAAAACAAAAGTAAAAAGTCTTACTTGAAATCCTGAAATAAAGTCAGATTTTTCCATTTGTTCAAAGTTCAAACTGTGTTTTATCATGGTCACCCTAAAACTGCAATTAACGTCGAAATCAGTATGATTGAACGAGTTATCAATATGCCTTCGGCAAATTACAAAACAGCGAGTGTTTGTAAACTGACGACGCCGTATGTAAACGGCGAGATCTTACAAAATGCCTGCGACATATTGATTGAGTCATTGAATCTTCCACATCGGGCAGTGTGGCTCACAGCTACACCGGTATTAGTATAGACGGATGATCTGATACGAACGAGAGCTATCATGCAATCGCTATTGTACAATGAGATAGAGTCGTGGTAAGCGGAGAAGAGATCCGAAACATTTTTTTTCAAAAACTATAATGACCGCCCACATCATGATGGAGAGCGGTTCACATAGCCATAACTAGAAGAGGCTTATGTCCAGAAGAAGTGTGCGATAGAATAGCCGTTTTTTACGTCTTTTGTTTACACTTATTAGGTATTTAGACACAAAAATATGCGTTAATGTCAATATGACAGTCATATCGGTTAATGTCTTTCTTGGCAAACCTTATTTTAGTAATAATAGGTATTTGAGCAAAACTTGATCAGTGTCGTTGTTCTTGGTAAAACTGTCATTACATTACAATAACATAAATGTTTATTTTTGCCAACGGTTATTGACTGGCAACAATTTTATCTTACGTTAGGTTGGCAATAGTTGGCATATTAGGTTTTCCACGGTATTTTTCAAAATCTGATATATATTTTGAATAGTTCGATTATTTTGTGTTGGCCAAATTAGTTCCCTTTCTATCAAAATTAAATTTAATACAAAGTTTAACATAATTATTATTGAGCTACTCTCACGTCCGACTGATAGCGATAAGAGTGTTTTGCTTCAAGCCACAGGCACCTTGTGACAATAATAAAACCCTGATGAAATATAAATCTGTATTTCTTGAAGAGAATGATTACCGGAGCGGAGTGGTCAACGTCGCTTGTTGCTGTGGCCATGCGATAATGACTGCATCCACTGAAAAAAAAACCCGTAAATAATTAGTTTTTGGTCTGAAATTATATATTATACGAAGGAAAGATTTGCATACCATACTGTATAATTATCTGTGACAAATAATCTCAGTCCTTACTAGATTAATTTTTAAAAGCCTTGTCTTATGTAAAATGTTTATTACCGATATTTTATGGTTCTGTAATATATCTGTTATCTGTGCTTATGTATAGTTTCACTTACCAAAGAAGTAAATCTTATACAGACCTCCTTGGGGGCAATCATTTTATGATAATGACCTTTATGTATTCTCAGGTCACTTTTTATCTATATTTTGTGATAAATATTGAAATGTAGGTTTAAGTAGGTGTGATTCCGAGTTTATATACCGCTCCCGATTTATATTTCAGTTTCATATATTATGAGAAAAAGTATGGACTGGAACGTTATTCTAAATTACTATACAAAATATCTTCAATGAGGAAACAGTAATGGTTTACATGTGAATCAGTGGACTGATACTTTACTGACTTCCATGTCGGTCGCTCCCATTCCATCGAAGTACCATGGCCAACCACTGGACCAGTAGTACTCATGAGTACTACTGTAGTAGTCATGTATGTAGGTACTTAGAGTCTAGGGCAAAGAAGCCAGTGCCACCACTTAAACGGAGCATATATTAATTTTTACCCCTGTTTGTTACAATATTAATTAAATGATTACTTTCGGTTTCGGGATATTATAGGATTTATAGGTATAGTAATATTCAATAATGTTTTTAAAATAGGATAAATTATTCTTATCTAATTAGGTAGGTATCTACTTGTAAATGTGTACGCAAAATTGTGTTTATTGCAAATTTTCCGTTCATTAAATGATCTGTTTATACTTTTTGAATCAAGGCCATGGTATAATATAATCCTATAAGTAATCTATTATTAAACAAATAAGCATTTTGTTTTGTTTTAAACGGAAAGATAACAATACTTTCGAATTGCGCATGCAGTTATTTTCGTAAATCGTCACTAAAAATGTAAAAATAGCTGTGCTGAAGCTCATTCATCTTAACTGTGAAACACTGAAGCTTTCTTGGATTATTGCCAGTATAGGAAAACATTACGGAATTTCCCAAGGAATACTCGGTGAAAACCACGTGAAAACATTCTGTATGTCATAAACTTTGGCGACCACAGGGCCGACATAGGATGAGTTCTATAACCTGAGGGTTATTAACAGAATATGAAAGAAGACAAAAAATAACTTGTTCATCTGAAAATATCTTCATATCCTTTATTATTTTTATTGTTGAAGATACGATCTATGAGTTAGGAAATGCGTGTGTAGAGTGCGTATCCAATTTGTTTTGCTTGATTTATCCAACAGTATAATTTCTAGGTGTGAAACCGCGTGCGTTAACGATGACCTATTAAATTGTGCTATTACGGTTTCAATATTTTCAAACATGCCATTTACCTGATTAGATTTTGATTAACCTCATTAAAATAGGTACCAGAAAAAATGGTAATGGTACTTAAAAACTGGAATAATCCGGTTTTTCTAAATGCCATTTATAAACCACCAAATCTTATGACGTTAGAACTTTATTCAAGACCAACAAAGTGAGTGTTAGCTCTCAGATGACCTACGGCTAACTCTCACTGCATTATCGTCTTTATTTTCATAGGCTTACGGTTTTTTTTAACTAGTGGGTTGTCTAGCTATAAGCGGTTGCAACACACGCCTGCGCGGCAGTGCGCAATACACGAGGTCATTTTGATCAAACAGAATGCAGTCAACTATTAATTTACTAGCACGGATACAGCGTATAGTATTAGATAAAGGGCTGTTGTTATATGTATTAATTGGTACAGTTGAGGTATAAAATTGGTAGTATTTATAATAATGCCTAGTAAAAAAAATATTGGTGGTTTTTAAATAACATTGTTTGGGAAATCATGTTGACACTTTATTCACGCGTGGTAGGAGTTTCATTGGACTGACTGTCTCATTTGCATGTGTCTTACTGTACTTATATTAGTCGAGTGGGAATTACCATTTCCTACTTCCTCTGCAGTGCTGTATCAAGGTATACCGCTAAGTGTTGATAATATTAACTTTAACTCTCTCTTGGTACCCACCTAGGTATCCCAGTAAACTAGATTTCAATTAAATAGTTTTTCTTTGGTATACGGTACGTAATTTATTGGGCACTTCGAAAATCATAAAGCATTTCACTTAGTTCACAAACATTGTTGCCATATTGAGACTGAGTGATTATAGTGACGTATGTAATCCATTCTGAATCCTTTCCGATAAAGACTAATATCATGTGGCCTGTGTTGCGAAGTAGTACTTACCTTTTTGTTTTATTTGCATGTGAATCTGGGTAAAATGTCAAGAGAACCAGTGACATTATAATTATGCGTACGTTTTGAACATCCTGTACCGCCAGGTAGGCGTTGTTCAGGTTTGGAGAGTGTTCTTTTGTCTCCATGTTTAACACTCATTAAATGGAAGGAGCAGGATTACTCTAGATTTAAGAAATACGAATTTTCGGAGCTTCGAAACTTCGTATTTCGTCGAGAAAGAGTAAGGCTTCTGAGACGGAACGGACTTCGAAATCTAAGTGCCGTTTAAATATAACTTATAACATTGAAACCAGTTAACACGAGTAGTTAATTAACGTAACATACCATTGGATCGCCGGAAAACTGTATTGTATTCAGCTTCAGCATCAACACGCTGGGCTTATTGGTTCGGGTGCAACACTTTAATTTCATTTTACTTTCTAGATACGAAAACCTTCCCAAAAGTAGATCTGTATTATATTTATTGTCCCCTTTTCCTCATACCCAATATACCCATATTATACCTACTTACCTAGTACGAGTAGTACTGCAATATTTATATTTGTCCGGATTGTGCTAATCTGGGCTGTTTTCATCCACTGTTTGTATTTCTTAGGTCGTGTTGTCCATAATAATCTCTTCTAATCCATGGGTAAATATGAGATTTCCATTTCGTCATCTGTTTTGCTACTGTTCTTGTTATGATATTGGGTATTACCTACAGGAGGTCAGTTTTGTATTTGAGTGTATGTAGGTGTACAAGTTAGCCACGCATCCAAAACAGATGACATATCAAATTAGATTTTATTTTCGTTAATAGTTAGTTGGATGTTGGACTTGATAAAGAGAGTGATGTAGCTTTTAATTAAAATAAATTCGTACATTTAGAAGGTTTTGGGCATGTCATGAGAAGAGTAGATGAGTATGTTACAAAGAAAGTGTTGGAAATGAGACCCGAAGGAGCAAGAGAGGAAGACCAAGAAAGACGTGGCCTGATTGCGTGAAAGAAAATATGAGAGAGTGTGGAGTGAATGAGGATAGGGTAAAATGGCGTGACATGACGAACAAAGCCGACCCTAAATAAGGATAAGGCAAGGAAAAAGATGAGATTTAGAAGATACCGAGGCTTTACTTTTTTTACATCCTTATAATCATAAACTTGTCGATTTTTACGAATTATGTATGCATGTTTATAATTTATTAATTTGCTTGTGCAATAGCTAGGTGAAAGTGTTACCGTGTACATTTGAAAGTTTTGTTGTATCCGTTTTGTTACCTACGAGTATATTACAGAAGATGATAGTGGCCATCCTCATCGTTGAATAATCTTCCGGTTTGCTGTCGGTCGTGACTCATCATCATCATCACGACCCATTACGTACCCACTGCTGGGGCACGGGTCTCCTTCCAATGAAGGAAGGGTTTAGGCCTAGTCCAAAACCCTAAAAAACCCTGGTCGTGACTAATACTTCTAAATCTCGTTTTGCTCATCTAGTAGACCATTCTGTTCTGTAGGTACTTCCTTACTTTGTTTCGGTCTTTCGCCGGTGCGGTGCTAAGTTAGGGTAAGTTAGGCCATAATTCTTAAGGAAATCTGTATGATGCAAATCCCAGCTATCTATACAAAGTTAATTAACAAGTTTATTAACAGCAATACTTTGAAAAGGCATATTTGAGGCAGTCATATTTTAAAGCATTGATAGCTCCTATGACGTCAATTTCCAAGTATTTTGACCTCTCGGAGCCGTCGGGAATGTTTTGTCACGCTGTTTCGGGGGAGTGACAGAGCGCGAGTCACCCATTGGTCGGGCCTCGCTACGTATGACGTATTTCACTATGTTTTTCAAAGCAATTTGCGTTTATATTGGTCGTGTTTTCTAGATAAGATAAACTTTAAGACTTGTTGCCATAATAATGTGGAATAAAAGCGCTAGGCTTTGCCGGGACATGCCAGTACATCGTGGTCGCTTACTGAGATCTATTGTCAATTACAATTTCTTTTTAATTTATTCTTGTCGTTTGTTATTAGCTTATCACCTTATTGGTTATCAGTTATCAGTGTGGATACCAGCTATTTATAGTTGAATTTTGAAATAGCGCAAAACTCCCTTTGCCTTACAATGCAGCGCAGAATGAAAATGCTAGCACAATTCAATGTGTGTTTCCTGTGAGTATTCAGCCATTGTTATGTAGATTTTGTTGATAACAACTCTGCAATTTGATTGGTCGTTGCAATCATAGAGCGTTTGCTTGGATAATCACGTGTCTAAAATCTTAACTTGTGTAAATGTGTACCGTCGCGATGTGACGTAGACTCGTTACACAATCATATTCTTTATTGCACGTAAAATATTGAAGTATCCAGGCTGTGTAAAACTGTTCTTGGAAGATGGCAATAACCCACCCCTTACAAGATGTCGAGGGTCGAAGTTGATTTGCTAAGAGGCACCTCTATACCTTTCTGCTTGTTTTCTCGCCTACCATCAAAATCGTTAACTACTTACCCACTATTGACAACAACTTACCATGTCATTCTCCTTGTTCCAGAGAGTACGAGCTATTCGCCACCTCCCCGCCCTCCCCCGAGGACTCATTCTTCTTCATCAAATACCCCAAGTCTGACGAGATCTTCGGCAAGTCCACACTACAGCAGGACTTGAAGAACTTCCGAGAGGGCTCGTCGGACGCGGCGGCGGCGGCGGCGGCGGACCCCGGCCGCAAGGACTGGTCCCGACACACCAAGCCGTGCCAGGAGGTGCTGCATGGCATCGCAGCTGACGGGGGATCAGGTATGTTGTGGTCTTATTTATAGTGTGCCTAAAGAAAATACTCCTAGAGAATCGACCAGCCGATAGATAGATAGCCGTAGAGCGTCTCGCGTCGCTGTTTATGGCATGTACTACACAGTACACATTCCTCTGATACCTAACGATAATGAGGTATAGGTGTCTTCCAAGGGGCGTTACAATACTCTGCTCTCAGCATTCCTGAATACGGCCAACTAGATAAAGCGAATATAAAAAATTCAAGTCACTCCGATTATCGTGTCAGTCACGCCTAAAAGCCAAGTACATACCTACTTACTTAAAAAACACACACACTCACGCCTTGCCCTTGCGGGGTAGGCAGAGGTGCATTGCTGCACCCACTTTTCGCCAGAGTGTTATGTTAGTCCCAATGTAATAGGGTGCGGGCCTATTGCCATTTTACGGGCACATCCAAGACCCGAGAACTAATACCTGTGTTTAAACAAATATCTGCCCCAGCCGGGAATCGAACCCGGGACCTTCGGCTCAGTAGTCAGGGTCACTAACCACTACGCCATTCGGTCGTCACTTAAAAAACAATGTTTTTGAAAACAATATTTCTTAAGCTGCTATTTTGGATTGTTATTGGTTTCTCATACGACACTAACGTTACTGGTAATTAGCACTTTTCGTCATTCACATTGTCATACGGACACATTCAAACTCAAGGCAATCTATAAGAACATTGTTCTCACCTATTATCCCTTCAAGAACTATTGGCATATAAACAGCGAACTATTTGTTGTGCTATCAACATTGTATGTTTATAACTGTAAATATTATTATCAAGTTACGCAGATTATCATAACAACAACATAACATGAACATTATTTTTATCAATAATCTGCGGGGGGCGCTGACATACATAAATTCTAACGCACTTGCATTTTATTATTACTTACATTATATTACAATAACAGTATAATTAACAACGTAATTATTATTAATCTTATCTGAACTGAAACCTGCCTACCTAGTATGAGAAATACAGACAATTATATCCATAAATTGATAGATTTTCATATCGGTTAGCCTTTAAAAAGTTTCACTTCTGGCCATATACCTCGTCTAAGAACACCACAACCCCCATACACGAATCTTCCTCATCCCACCATCTACATTAGGTATTATGAAACGTTAGTGATTAAATGATAATGGCTGCAAACCCCACGGTGCGCTCACGTCAAGAGGCACAAAAGTTTTCCGTCGAACTCGCTGTCGAAACCGCGCGTTGTGATCTCTAATAGCGGTCAATTTTTCGACTAATTGATCGGCCCTTTATGTATAGTGATATCACAATACAACTAACATTTCAACGTTGCCTCATTCCAGCGGCGGCGCCGGTGAAGCCGCTCAAGCCGAAGGGCACCGACGACGGCTTCAAGGGCGAGGGCGCCGCGTGCGGCAACTCCGTGGTCAAGGTGAGGCGCCTGCAGTGTGTGTGTGTGGATGGACATACGAGATCTGTCACTTGTGCATTTAATCTTTTTTACATTAGGCTGTGATCAATATTCTTGCATTGAACTAAGTATACGAGAGATATAGCAAGCTCCAACTCCACGCTTTATTTGCAGTTGTACTGTTTGTTGTGAGTTTGTATCATATAGAAGTAAATAAGCTATGGTTTATATTTGACGCGTCGTGGTGTCTGGCAGAGTAGAGCAATATGAATAGCTGCTGTTTTTTTCGAGTCAAGTCTTCACGATTATTGGCTGATCATAATTATGAAATGACCCTGCTAGATATAGGGTTCAAAACATCCAATGGTGGAAGAATGGGGCGTGCTGATGATTATGATTTTGTATCCATTTTGTTACGGCATCTGAGCGTTACCAAGTAGGTACTACTTAAAGATAATTATTCTGTAAATCTATATCAGTTAATATCCTATTCAAGATACTATTGTTACCGTTATCGTTAAACCTGAGTCAATACACAAGTGCATTAATGTTTGCATATCACGATTGTTTATTAGATTAGCCAATATTATAATCAAACCATTTGCAATCACTATGCATGTAAACACTATCTTTATTCAATTGAACCTAATAAATATAAGCAATTGATATGAAAATCACGAGATAAAACATGGGGAGTCACGTAAGCGTGTTGTAACATGTGAGTGAAAGACTGTGGCCACAGAATAGGCGGGCAAAGTGATGTGGTATGGAAAAAAAGATTAACTTCAATAGGTAAATTCTCGTTTCGAAACTTTGCCGTATTTAAATGGACTACCAGTGAAAAGTTTCTCATATTCTAGAACTCACTAAAAAGTAGTCAATAATTTATCAATTTAGACGCAGAATTATGTTTTAACCACGTTGAAAGGGACTTACATGGTATAAGAGTATAAGGTATTTAGACGAATAATAGGTATTTTGTATTTACTTGACCTATACATATAGCTTTGCCACCTCGCACTCGTCTCGTGATCGCACCCTGACTAGCAATAAACATATCCGCAAAACATTCCGCTACGGAGAATTTCCAGTAATCCTATCCGAAGGTGTGCTTCTCACTATTGCCTCATCCAACTAACAATGCCAATGAAACTAGACCTTATTGCGAGGGCACATAGGTCTTTTTAGTTCCGATGTGTTGTAACTGAGATCACAGACTTGACCCGTCATTATAATGAAGTGATATTTCCGAGATAGCCGTGTAAACAGACATTCGCCCGCCGTGTGTGCATATTAATTAGATTCGCTTTGTTTATTGTTTTTAAAAAGTATGCCAGACCACAAAATGTACAAAAAAGTTGGTCTATTACGGTTATTATTTGAATTATAGTCATTTAATGAGTTATTAGTGTAGAGCCGAATTTAGCTTTTGGATCTTGAGTGTAAACAATGGCTAGCATTTTGTACTCAAATATCATCAGCTCGCAATTGTACATAACATAACATATCACTATCAAATACTTAATAAATGTACCTATTATTTAATTTATCTCTATTTATACAATACAATAAAAAACCTACTCTTTTAAGAATTACAAAAAAAGTATACATTCATGAGAAACAGTAACAAAAGGCGGCCTTCTTGCTTAATGCTTATAGCCATTTCTACCAGACAACCACTGACAAACTTTGAAAAGAAGATAGAGTTTAAAAATAATTACTAAACTAGTTATTAACCTCTTCCGCAGGTGGCCCACCAGATGATATCCTCATCCGGCCGCACCGCCTCCTCCCGTGGCTTCACCGTGGCGTCTCCCTCCGACGACGCGACAGACTTGGACCTAGAGGCGGCGCAGAGCTACCACCGCGCGCGCCGCGGCAGCAAGAGTCTCCCGGTCACGCCCAAACACTCGCCGCCTGGCAGCCCTAACAGTAGGAGGAAGAAGAATGTTAACAGGTGTGTGGGGTTTAATCCTAATACTTTTATAAAGGCGAAAGTGTGACGTGTATGTTGTTACTTCTTCACGTCAAAGCGGCTGAACCGATTGCAATTAAATTCGGTATGGAGTTAGCTGACACCCTGGATTAACACATAGTTAGGCTACTTTTTATCGCGGCATTCGATGCGAAGCTCGCGGGAACAGCTAGTTCTGTATATTATTCTCCCGCGGCTTCACCGTGGCCTCTCCCTCCGACGACGCATCAGACCTGGACCTGGAGGCGGCGCAGAGCTACCACCGCGCGCGCCGCGGCAGCAAGAGCCTGCCCGTCACGCCCAAACACTCGCCGCCTGGTAGTCCTAACAGTAGGAGGAAGAAGAATGTTAACAGGTTGGTGGAGTTCATCTTTATCCCTTAACCAGGCCTGGATATTTTAATTTTTCATTGGCGTTCGCACTTTACTCAATAGGTTAAAGTTCAAAACAATGTGAGATCCATATTTCCAAAGCCTGATCTTTTTAGTATCATCATGGGCCTTGTACGTCTATGACAGACGATTTAATTAATGTCTGCCGCTCCCGTATCGGCTTATATAGTCGTGTTTTATAGTAGGTATATTATACAATACATATAAATATGGTAAGCAGAAAAGTGGTAACTCAGCGGTTCATGGGTGACTTTTGTTCAGCGACTTTATAAAATTCGCGTAAAACGCCATTTTACTACATGTAGGAGTCAAAATTAAAGCAATTGTTAAATAATAATATTGTGTTGAATTCATTTACATTACGCTATGGCGTCAAAATATGCAGACTTGACTTAAGATTGAAGATAACGCTTGTGATAGGTCATACATACTCGCACAATTTTATATACCTGCAAACTTAGATATGATCAGAGCATCTAGGTATACATTATAACATTCTATTGCACTGTAAAACAATAGATCTTTATGTACAATACGATCAATAGAGTCTTTTTGATATTAAATGATCTAATCGATATTCATTTAGTATCATCCAAATCCGGTTACCATTGTAAGTAATAGCTTACCCACGTGTGTGTTGTTTTTATTAAATAGTGGAATAAAATGTAATTAGTTATATCATTAATTGTTATTAGGTTATATGAGTAGGTATACGTGGGTTTTTAATAGTTTTAATACTAATTGTAGATGTCATTTGGGTATTACAGTGCCTACGTCAAGGATGTTTTGCAATGTAGATTAGTAATTTAAAGCCTCTTGTATAATATAGCGTTGTATGTGTACATCTACATTTATATCGTTGAGTTGTAGACACGTAGACGTGTGTTGAAATTATTAATAGTTAACATTTTCATGTTACATAGGCAAGAAATGTACAGGTAAATATTTTTTTTCTTCTTTTCACACGAGTTTTGAGTTAGGGGTTTTAATAAGTCACAACATTCAAGGCACCTATTGTAGTATTTTTTGAAATTTATGGTCTTTTTAGAATTTATTCGTTAGAGACATCCGTCTTCCAAACAAACGGTACACTAACTATCCTCTAAAAATATATTATTAACCAGAATTCACTTCATAATAATATCAATTCCCTCCCTCCTTCCCCAGATACTTCACATCCCCGTTCGAGCAAGTAGAGGACGCGGGCGGGCGCTCCTGGCTCACACTCGCGCTGCTCGGGTACAAGAAGGACCTCGCCGCCTCCAGCTCTACCCTGGCTGAGGAAGACGCCATCGAGGCGAGGCTGCAAGGTAATTTTCTATTCTATTCTATTCTATTCTATTACCATGAAATGGAGGAGCAAGGGGGAAGTTATAGTAATAGAAAAGAATAGAAGGTAATTTAATACACAGTTTTTACCTATACAGTATGTCAAGTACAGGTTGGATAATTTATCGAAAACGATAAAAGTTTATGTTTTCTCGCATACAAAGTGGCGCCTCTAGCGCAAACTATCATTAAACTTTTGACTGATATTGTATTCAGATGACAAAAGGAAACCTAAACATTTTTAGTTTACAAAAATTTCAAAACCCGTACTAAAACTTTAGCTGAACTGTAGGCCTATCACAAGTTCGCTAGTGTAATTCGATAGCAATTTGTATGACATCTTGATCACACTTGTGAGCGGTGGTAGCTTAGTCGGGTAAGCGCCCGCTTCTCACGCAAGAGATGCGGGTTCGAGTCCCGGCGCTGACATGTACCAATGAGTTCTTTTAACTTAAGTACAATGTATACCATCGCTCTTACGGTGAAGGAAAACATCGTGAGGAAACCTGCATATCTAGATTTAGCACATCTAGATATGTGAACCCACCAACCCGCAGTGGACCAGCGTGGTGGGAAATGGTCCAAGCTTAGGAAGGCATTTTAGACCTTGGGGATATGCACAAAGGTTCCACTCGAGAGAGCCAGGTGCAGGTACTTACACCCCCACAGAGAATAGAATAGAATAGAGAATAGTATGACATCTTGATCAGCGCCTCTGTCGGTAACCTGAGAAACTAATGAAACGCATACAAATTCCAATGACTTACTATCGAATTCGTATCGATTTAAGTCGCAGTACTGCTAGCCTAGCGTGGGGCGCATGACGCGCATGTCAAGACGTGACAAAAGTTCTCATCGCGCTCGTTCTCGAGGCCGCTTGATGTCAGTTAGCGCGATACAAAACTTTTGTCGTATTGCGCCTGTGCTAGCCCTTCTGCACGTATCGCCAGGCATATGGTTTGAGCCGCAGAAATTTGCTTGACGGATACCCTTTAGTGCGGCAAACAATATGTGTAGTCGCCTTAATAGAGTACTGCCATAGCATCTTGCTATTCAGTTACCAAGGTGTTTATAAATTCTAATTGTAGTTGATCAATATATTCTGAGAGGCTGTGCTCAAACCGTAATATCCCGGTATCCCTGATGAACTGCTGTTTTTAGAAATATGAGGGTTTTGCTTGACATAAAATATGTGTGCCCCATATCAATCGTTTTAACCCAGATGCTTCAGTATACACATAAAAATAACTAAGTATATTTTCTATTTTCTTTCCAGGTGCCTCCTTAGCCGAGTCAGTGGAGAACCTCGGTCCATCACCCCGCGGCAGAGAGCCCAGGATCCTCGAAGACCCGTCAGCAAAGCCTCCATCCACCAACAAACCGAAACCAGGCTACAGACCCAAGCCGTCCGAACTGCGAGAAATGAACTTTTGGTCGCCCACTTCTATGTAATCCTGATTATAGTTTTAATTATGGTATCGAGAACCTTCGGGATGTAGTTTTGTGGATTCTAGAATACTCACTTTCTTATGCTGTTATTCGTGAGAAGTTAATTGCTGGGCTTACGAACAGCTGCACCATGAAGGCTAAGAATGACACGGTTAATTATAATGAAACCCATTAAAAAACACGAAATCGAATTATGTGGGTATAACTTACCGAATCTCAGCATAAGAAAGCCAATCTTCACCTCTCTTAAACTTTTCACAGACCGTTGGAATTTTTCATTTAGTATTTTAATTACAGGGATAGTAACTTAGTGTCGGAAAACTTTTAGTTACACTTTGATGCGTATTTTATTCAGACACTCATTACTTCTTGTTGTAGTTAAGGTAACTTCTATACAGTTGTAACTTAGCATTGAGTACTGCATTGTTTAGACTTTCTTGCTTTTACAATTAAGGGGCCGTCCATTAATCACGTGAGGTCGTTTTTCTCATTTTTTGACCCCCCCCTCCCCCCTGGTGATATTTGGTGAGGTTTGGGACTAACCCCGCCTCCCCCCCCATGGATCACGTGTATTTTTTGGAAGTCTATGTAAAGGCTATTTTTGACTAGAAAAAATATAACGAAAATTGCAACGACTCAGGGCGGTCTTTCGCGGCGCGCGGGGAGTCGTTGCTTAGCAACGGCGGGCGAGTCAATCAAGGTCATGCTAAAAATAGTTAAAAATTTTGCGCCGTTCAAAATTTCGGTTCAGAAAAACCTAGCGGTTTTTGGACAAAAAATTAATACACGTGATTTCTAACGAGAACCCCCCTCCCCCCTCGTGATGTTTCGTGAGGTTTTCCGTACCCCCTCCCTCCCCCTTTGAGCCTCACGTGATTAATGGACGGCCCCTAAGTACATAACCGTGTAATACTGTAATTAAGCAATAATTGTAAGATGAGTATGATGATTGATGAGTGATGAATAGAATACACATTATCATTGACATTTATTTGAAATTAATTTCACAGAGTAGTATTTATGTAGGTAAATGTGTTGGTCAAAAGTGTAATTTTTAGAGGACACTAAGCAATGCTTTGAATCTGATGAATATTCCATTAATTATAAGGTCTCTGGTGTTTGAATGATTTTAATATTAGCTTTAATTAAGTACTCATGATTTTTTTATTCTAATCATCAATTTTATATACTTTTTTGTTTTTTTTTGTTTAGGTACCTATACACAAAATATGAATTCTACTTATCAGCATTCACTGACACATTGTTTATTTCTCGTGACGTCTACATTGTGGTTAAATGTTTGTATAAGAAAAAACCTTTTGCATGTTATATTTTTGTGTGTTTGCATTGTATGTGTGTGTGTGTGTGTAGGTGGACATAGCACAAAACCTTGGTTATGTTGCAGTTGCAAGTATTAATTAAATTCTTAAAGTAAACTTATTTGAGCAGAAATGATAAAATTGTGAAATTAAAATAATTCAGTGTTGTTATTTCTAGTTAAATTAATAATTACAAATAACAGTGCTATAGCACAGGTTTTATTAATAAATATCTTTGTGCTAATATTATCGTTTTATTTGTTTGCCTAATCCTTCTTCATTCCCTCTACTCCTTCGAGGAGTCACATGACTTAAAGAACACTGATAGTGTAGGGTATGCTTAGTGAGTTACGAATATTGATTGAGGGTAGCATATGTGTCATTCATTCTGAGAATAAAGTGCACTCGGTGAACATCAGCTCCCTGGTTTTATTTGGAAGATATCCCCCAGGATAGGGACTTCACAGTGGCGACGAAGAAAAATCGGTGCCGGGACATTTGTGCGCGTGTAACGAAAAAAATTCGCGTCGAAAACAATGTCGGTCGGCAAATTAGCGGAGTTCCAAGTGCGCGGCGGTACGTGGTCGTCATACGTAGATAGACTCGAAATGTACTATAAAGTGAATAAAATAAGTGCCGACCTAAAACTACCTATATTAATTGCGAGTATGGGTGATGAGGCCTACGAGTTACTGGTGAACTTGGCGTGTCCTAGTAAGCCGTCGGACATAACCTATGAGGCCGCGTGTGACCTACTACGTGACCATCTGCAGCCTTCCCCGTCGGTGTGGGCGGAACGGTTCAGGTTCAGACAGAGGCGGCAAAGCGCAGAAGAAAACGTTTCGGGTTACGTGGCCGCACTCAAAAAGGCGGCACGTCTTTGCAACTTTGGAGATAAGCTGAACGACAACCTCCGGGATCAGCTCGTGTGCGGGCTGAGGAGCGACGTCATTCGTCAGCGCCTGTTCGCCGAGGACGACACATTGACGTTCACGAACGCGGTGAAGCTGGCCACGTCACTGGAAGCGGCGGAGATAAACGCGGCAGCGGTGGAGGCGCCGGGAGCCAGTGGCGGCGGCGGCGGCGGCGGGGCGGCCAGCTCCGGGGGCGCGGTGCATGCGCTCGAGCTGGCGCAGCAGGGGCGCGCGCGCGGGCCGCAGCGGGGCGGCGGCGGCGGCGCGGGTGGCGGTCCCCACAGCAGCCGGGGCGCTGGTAGCTACAGCAGCAGCGGCGCGGGTGGAGCGGCGTTCAATGGAGCCGACGGTTGGCGTCAATCGCGGGGCCACGAGGCAGTGACGGCAGCAGCGCCCGGCCGAGGGGCATGTCGTGCTTGTGGTGCGCGCAACCATTCGGAGAATAGTTGTCGTTTCCGGGACTATGTGTGCAGCCGGTGCAGGGAGACGGGCCACCTGAGGCGGGTGTGCCCGCGGGCGGCGGCGGCGGCCGCGCCCCGGGCCGGGTGCACTACGGAGCGACCGTCGCGGAACCTGACTCCTGGGAGGAGCACCTCGGCGAGGGCGCCGATCTCGAGGAGGCGTTACACAGCTTGTGTCTAAACGATTACAGAGCGGTGAGTGTACCTATGTGTTTAGACAACAAAATTGTAAAAATGGAAGTTGACACAGGAACAGCTATATCCTGCATTAGTAAACAACTGTATGAGGAATTATTTTCACATAGAAAAATTGAGAAAAATAATATTTGTCTCAAGTTTATTGATGGCTCTAAAGTTCGTCCTTTAGGTATAATAAAACCTTTAGTTAGGTATAAAGATAAGGAAGCTATCTTAGATTTATTCGTAATCGAAGGGGCAACAACTTCTTTATTAGGTCGTCAGTGGCTGGCAGAACTAGGTGTAGTGATACCTAGTTTCAATTGTAACAATGTTAGCGGTGACTCACAGCCTTTGAATAAAGACATATGTGTTTTGTTGGGCAGGTATAAGGAGTTGTTTTCGGGCGGACTGGGTCGGTACACTGGCGGCGCGGCGCGGCTGCGCGTGCGCGAGGGCGCCCGGCCCGTGTTCCACCGCGCGCGGCCGCTGCCCTTCGCGCTGCGGGAGCGCGTGGACCGCGAGCTGGACGCCATGCTGGACGCCGGCGTCATCGAGCCCACCGACTGCTCCGACTGGGCTTCTCCTCTGGTACCCGTTACAAAGGCTGATGGTGGGTTAAGAATTTGTGCTGATTACAAAGCGACCTTGAACCCCGTCTTACTGGTTGATAGGTATCCGTTGCCTAGGATAGATGAGGTACTCGTAGGACTCAATGGGGCGCAATATTTCTCAAAAATTGACTTGAGTCAGGCTTATAACCAGGTAGAACTCGATGATACTAAGAAATACACAGTAATAAACACTCATAGAGGTTTATTCACGTACAATAGACTAGTGTACGGCTTAGCATCGAGCTCGGGCATATTCCAGCGTATTATGTCGACGTTATTAAGCGGTATTCCAAACGTAGAAGTTTTCCTTGATGACGTCATCATCGGCGGACGGACGGAGGCGGAGCATTTAGAAGCATTAGAGGCGGTATTCCAGCGGTTGCAAAGTAAAGGATTAAAACTTAAAAAGTCTAAATGCATTTTCTTAACCGATGAGGTGTCGTATTTAGGTTATATTGTTTCAAAAGACGGCATTAAAACGGATCCTGCTAAAGTTTCAGCTATTACTAAGATTCCCCGGCCGGAAAACGTTTCCGAATTACGATCGTTTCTAGGTCTAGTAAACTTTTATGCAAAATTCGTCAGGAACATAAGTGCTACTTTAGTACCGTTATATGATTTATTAAAAAAAGGCCGTGAGTGGCGGTGGGGCTCGGAATGTGAGCGGGCGTTTAAAGAAGTGAAAAATTTATTGGTTAGTTCGTCGGTACTAGCACATTACGACCCATCAGCTGAGCTGATAGTGACGTGCGACGCGAGCGCCAAGGGGGTGGGGGCGGTGCTGTCGCAGCGGGGCGCGGGGGGCGTCGAGCGGCCGCTGGCCTACGCGTCACGCACACTCACGGACGCTGAAAAAAATTACTCACAGATACACCGTGAGGCGCTCGCGATAATATTCAGTATGAAGAAGTTCCATCAATATATTTACGGGCGTCATTTCATTCTGCGAACCGATCATAAACCCTTGGTTTCTATCTTCGGTTCCAACGCCAGTATCCCGGTAATGGCCGCGAGTAGAATGCAACGTTGGGCTATTATTCTATCAGCTTACGATTACGATATAGAATACGTACGGACGGACGTCAATGGTGCTGATGGTTTATCGAGACTACCCGTGTCTAGTAGTGAGAATAGTAAAAACTGTATACTGCCGGAGCAGACATATTTACATTTTGCTCAGGAAGCCTTGTTATTAGAATATAATGAAATTAAATGTCAAACTGCTAAAGATCAGATTCTAGGTCGGGTTCTAAATTATGTTCGCAACGGTTGGCCTGACAGTTGCGACATAGTGGGTATGCAACCCTATTTTAATAGGCGAAACGAGTTGTATGAGGAGTTGGGTTGCGTAATGTGGGGACACAGGCTAGTAGTACCAGAAAAATGTCGGGAAAAAGTATTAAATATGATACACGAGCCCCACATGGGCGTCGTGAAGTCGAAGGCGATAGCTCGCAGCTACGTGTGGTGGGCAGGAGTGGACGAGGCGGTGGAGCGGGTGTGTCGCGCGTGCGCGGTGTGCGCGGCGCAGGCGGACGCGCCGCCGCGGGTGCCACACTCGCCCTGGCCGTGGCCGGCGCGCCCGTGGACGAGGCTACACCTCGACTTCATGGGACCAATATTCGGAAAGACTTATTTAATAGTTGTAGACTCCACTTCCAAATGGATCGAGGTGTTTCCGGTACCTAGCACAGCAGCCAATTGGACGATAGACAAGCTCGTTGAATTATGGGGTCGATGGGGCATTCCTAAGCAGTTGGTCAGCGACAACGGCCCGCCATATTCTAGTAGCGAATTTGCGAAATTTACTAGATCATACGGCATAGATCACATATTTGCGGCACCGTATCATCCATCCTCCAACGGGGCAGCGGAAAACGCAGTTAGGACTATCAAACGAGTTGTCAAAAAGGCCATGTATGAAAAACAGTCGATAGATAGGGCTTTGCACACATTTTTATTGTATTATAGAAATACGGAACATGCGACGACCGGACAGAGTCCCAGCATGCTGCTGCAGGGCCGGCGCCTGCGCACGCGCCTGGACGCGCTGCGGGCGGACGTGGGCGGCCGCGTGAGCCGTCTGCAGCGCCGCCAGCTCGGGGGCGCCGCCTCGGGGGCGGCCAATCGCGAAATACACGCGGGGGACGATGTGTGGTATAGGCAATATCTTAGGGGCGAAAAGTGGGAACCGGGAAAGGTCATTAATAAATTAGGTCCTAAAAACATGGAGGTTAGGGGCATAGATGGTTCTCAGGTTCATAGGCACGTAGACCAGTTAAGACGGAGATCTAGGAATTCGCTTGTTTTCCCAGCAAAAGATAAACAAGAGAACCCAAACGTTGTGAACACTTCTGACACAGCAGATGTTGTAACGGTGGGCGTTTCGCCTCGAGGGTCGGAGGCTCAGTCGGAGCGGGGCGCGGGGTCCGTGACGCCGGCGCGGGCGCAGGCCCCTCCGCCG